>NC_060892.1:2828989-2873989 GCF_014805685.1 Silurus meridionalis
TTAGGAAGTAAAACCTCACAAATCAGCTGTATCGGATTCTTCTCTACGACATGCCTTGGTGTTGAGGACTCGTGCAACTTTGAGCTTACGTTCGATATAAGTCAAATACTCAAGTGCTGTTCAAATTTGAATTTTTACTCGAGTTGTATCGGGATTGAGGATTTTTTTATATTGTATTGCAATAATTTACCTATACTTTAATTCATTTATGATTTACAGCTACTTTTTTACGATTTCACTTGAACGCTTTTTACCTCTGATTTGTTGAAACACATCTGATTAGCAAAATTAGAACGTATTGCAAAAACACATTGCAACATTCAAACTAGTATATGCATGTAGAACCCTCATTTATCAGCGTACTCAACATTTTTGTTCTGCTCTCACTATTCCAAGAATGTGTTTTTGCAGTGCATTGATGCTGGACTGCTACACCTGAGGCTTAAAAATATTATGCAATTTCAAAACTAGCACATTTATTATCGATTAACCTGGAAACCTAGAATTCCCATGTACTGAAGACAAAATGTTGGTGCCAATCAATTTTGCAACACTGGCACATGTTTAAAAAGTACCCCTACGTGCAAAGATTTGCATGTAACGGTACTGAAAGAACCACACAACAGAGAGCAGTAGTGCACTTTGCTTTTCTTAGCTCACAAGCCTTGAGAGGAGCTGCAACAAGGCCTACGGAAGGACTGGAGTGAATGGAAATGGTGTCTCCGGAGCTGTTGGCTGCAGTTAAAGACCTGGCTGTGAACAGCGGGGACAGAGAGCAGATTTCACTCTTCAAACACGAGCTCTCTCAGCCAGACCTAGACTGTGAGTCGCTGCCAGGCTCTCATCACAGCCAGCCTGGCCACATTCGCTGTGAAAAGCCGTTTTGTTTGTTGTGTCATTTTGCTGCTCCAAAAAAAAAAAAAATCAAGATGGTTTTGTATGTGTGTGTGTGTATGTGTGAAGGAGGGGCAGGTGTTGGAGGGTCTGCACATGTGCCCACACGGGGGAACCGAGACGTCCATCTCAAGCTGGGCAGGTTCCTCATCACATGGCAATCTTGCACACAACACATGGTTCTCGGCGAATACGTCAGCCGCATCAACCACAACTACAAAGCAACACAAGCCTACTGTTCAGGCGCCAGTGCCATGTTGGAAAGGCAAGGTGATGAACAGAGATGCAGGGCCTCAAATGTTGCAGAGAGAAACCGGATAGGAATTCGTCGACCGAGCCAAACGTTGGAGAACCCACACGATCCATTGCTTTCCGTCCGATGGAGCGGACACCGCTGCAATATTAACAACCCTGGAGTGTTTCTCAATTGTGCACTTTAATAACTTCGGTAATATGAGGAGGCAAATCCTTTAATTACTTTTTATGAGGATATCAATAATTCAGAGACTCTATTATGGAAAGGACAAATTGGAATATACGTACACACATGGCAACCAAAGTGTTTGGGAAGCCATGTCCTTTTCCTTCAGGTAAGAATTTGCTGGTGTATAACGTCACAAAGGGATTTAGGTAGAAATGTTTCAACTCCATGAAAAAAAGAAGAGCCTTTATTTGTACATTACAGCACAGTGAATTTGCATATCCCAGCAATTTTTGGAAGCTAGGGTCAGAGGCAGCCATGATACAGTGGCACTGGAGCACAGAGGGTTAAGTGCTTTGCTCAAAGGCCCAAGAGTGGTGGCTTGGCAATGCCAGGGCTTGAACTCCCAACCAGTATCTCAGATCCTAAACCACGGATCTCTCACATTCCCATGATGGTGTTAGACAAGCAGTAACCACCAAGAGGAGGTCACGTATTATATATTGACTGCTCAAGAAAGTACAATATATAATAAAAACCAATTGGACCTACAGCATGTAAAGCTCCAAATACCAGAACTACTAGACGATCGTGCTTAATGATCAAGAAAATACTTCATGCAACAAAACAAATGATTAAAAAAAAGACACTCTTGCCTATATCCAGCCCTTTCACTCTGTCTGCCTATCCAGACGCTCCAGCATTGTGCACCAGATTGCCAGACCCCCTCTTTCTGCCACACATCAGTACCCAGCCTGCTGCCTGCTCCCTGAAGGACAGACCAACACCTGCTGTTGGCAAGCAGTACCTTCCATTCTCAGCCTCCCCCAGCACTGTCTTAGTAAAGCCCAAATGCTTCGAGGTGACACGGGAAAGGTTGGTGTATGGATGGTGTTTGGGAGTCACCACTGGCTCTTCATCGACCCTGGCTCTTCATCCTTCTATATCATTCGCTCGTAACTATAATCACTATGGCTTGTGGTGAATAGATACTTGGGCAAACACATATCATAACCTTGTGCTCCAGTACATCTGATCTCATGCACATTATCATCTTGTGCTTGTTTATATTATAAACAGCAGAACTCTATTCCTACCCATCCAGAGACATCCATAGATCGGGCCAGCTCTAGGTGTGTGCCACCTCAAAAAGAGGAGATGCTGACCCCACACCGATCCCGATTTTCTAGAGACCTACGAGCTCCAGTTGGATCCAACTTCATAAAAATGTACCACATTGGATTCCAAGAATAAACAACCTCTTGATCAAGACTCAAAATAATATGCTACATAGGCTGTTTTTCCATCATTGAACATTTAAAAGCTTTGGCATGGAAGAGTTGGTGTTTTGGTGTTAAAATCTATAATGATCTTGGATGTTGAGCTGATTTATGAGTTGCTCAGGAGCTCCTTTTTCAACAACTCCAACTGTAGAAAGCATATTACTAATAATCACACACTCCGATGCTCATAATATTTCTCAGTCTCTGGTGTTTTAATGATTTAAAATCCCACTCTTGGTGTTACCCAGATGATGATGGGTTTAAATTTTTAAATGGTTTCTCACAAGGTTTGTTTTTCAGATCATCTAAGGGAGTTTTTCCTGCAACAGTCTCCCTGGGCTTGCTCATCAGGGAATACATTTAAATATATGTACATTTTGTTCTATAACAACGTCTATTGTTGAAAACGCTATAGAAAAAATTGAACTGAATTAAATTTAATTGAATATGCCAATGAGTTCTCACGCTTACTAAGTATTGGATCATACTATAATGTACCTTGTGGTTCAACTTGACCCTATATATGGTCACCCTAGATAGCATCATGCCAATTACTTACTATAACATGACAATCATGTTTAATTAACACCAACTCATTACAAACACTCGTTATTCCCATTTTCACACATAGCGTGCATATTAATTCACTTTACTGTTACTAATACCTTCTTCATCCCTGTCTGGATGGATGCTAAACCCATCCTGAGAACACTGGTGAGGCTGGAATACACCCCTACACACACACACACACACACACACACACACACACACACACACACACACACACTCACCCTATGTTGGAACATAGGGAGAAGCTGGAACACCAGTGGGCCAACAGAATGTTTGGAAACCATCAAGCCTTTACTATCAAGAAATGCCTCCAGAGGGAAATCCTCTCATATATATAATGATCATTACTGCGGCTTTAATTATTCATATTCATATTATGACCTCATATTAAAACAAATTGTTCTCCCAATACATTTTTGGTTGAGAACTTATCACATAGTTTCCATACCCAGAAGAGGAAACAATCCTTATCTTAAGTTTTGTTTAGGTCAAATGTCAAGTAGACGCATGGCTGAGATGGAGTATCATCCGAAATATGAATCGGGATTAAATATGGTTTATGTGATAGTAAGTTTCTGTGCCACACATTATTTCTAGGAAATCATTTCCATTTTGTTCCTCTCCATTCCTGAGGCTATACATCTGAAAAGGCCAGTGAGCTCTCATTAAGAGAACCAGCTGGTTTATGATAATTTCAGATCTGAAATTGTGATGCTTGTAATGTACACTAGGTTAAAGCAGAGGAAATACACAGTGAGGAAATACACACACACACACACACATATATATATATATATATATATATATATATATATATATATATATATATATATATATATATAGAGAGAGAGAGAGAGAGAGAGAGAGAGAGAGAGAGAGAGAGAGATAAACAAACAAATAGGGACAAGTGGTAGAAACGCAATTAAGATGGTTTGGTAATGTGCAGAGGAGGGACATGGAGTATATGTGTCTTCTTCTTTTTCTTCTTCTTTTGGCTGCTCCCATTAGGGGTCGCCACAGCGGATCATCCGTCTCCATTCCCCCTGTCCTCTACATCTGCCTCTTTCAAAACAACTACCTGCATGTCTTCCCTCACCACATCCATAAACCTCCTCCTTGGTCTTTCTCTTTTCCTTCTTCCTGGTGTCTCCATCCTCAGCATTCTCCTACTGATATACCCCATGTCCCTCCTCTGCACATGTCCAAACCATCTCAATCTCGCCTCCCTCACCTTGTCTCCAAAATGTTCTACATGCGCTGTCCCTCTAATAAACTCATTTCTAATCCTGTCCATCGTCGTCACTCCCAACAACAAACCTCATCCTATCCTATCCACTTCCTGCTTCACCATCTTCACACCATCCAACCCTCTCTCTCTCTCTTTCATTTTCCTCATTAATCACCTGCATAAAAAATTCTCTTCATTTTCACAACACACTTTCCTCACTGGTCAACACATTTTAATCTCCATCCTTTATTGCTTTAACTTGCAGCACATCCTTCCCAGCTCGGTTCCTCTGCCTGGCCAATCGCTACAAATCATTTTCTCCTTCTCTAGTGTCCAACTTCTCCTACAGCTCCTTATATGACTTTTCCTTGGCTTTCGCCACATCCCTCTTTACCTGCTGCCGCATCTCCTTGTACTCCTGCCTACTTTTCTCATCACTCTGTCGATCCCAATTCTGTTTCTCCAACCTCCTTCTCCTTATGCTCTCCTGTACTTTCTCATTCCACCACCACGTCTCTTTGTCTTCCTTTCTATTTCCAGATGTCACACCAAGTACCTTTCTTACTGTCTCCTTATCACTTCTGCAGTAGTTCCCCAATCATCCAGCACCTCTTCACCACCACCGAGCCCCTGTCTGACCTCTTGCCTGAATCTCACACTACAGTCTTCCTCCTTCAGTTTCCACCATCTTATTCTTCTTTTAGTCCTCACTCTCCTTCTCTTCTTCTTCACCTCCCAAACCATCCTACAGACAACCATCCAATCCTGTCTTACAGTCTCCAATCTCCTTCAGGTTGCATCTCCTACATAGAACATAGTCCACCTGTGTGCACCTTCCTCCACTCTTATACGTCACCCTATGATCCTCCTTCTTCTTAAAATAAGTGTTCACCACTGCCATTTCCATCCTTTTAGCAAAATCTACCACAATTTGCCCCTTCCACATTCCTCTCCTTAAAGCCATACCTACCATCACCTCTGTTCCCTTCAACTACATGCCCATTGAAATCTGCCCCATCATTAATCGTTTATTTCCAGGTACACCTTCTACCACTTCATCTAACTCACTTTCTCCTCCATCTTACAACCGACTTGTGGAGCATAAGCACTGATGACATTTATCAGCACCCCTTTTAATTCCAGCTTTGATACCCAATCAGAAACTCTCTTCACCTCCACTACACACCCACACACCATTTCTCTTTCCATCCACACCATAATAGAGCAGTTTAAACCCAAAGAACAAGAGGTAGAATACACTTATAATTAATAGATCAGGGAAATGTTAAATGCAAATTTGAAATGCAAAATAAACCAAAAAAAAAAAAAAAAAAAAATATATATATATATATATATATATATATATATATATATATATATATATATATATATATATATATATAAATAAATAATATTTTGTTATTAATAATACAATATATATATTTTGTATTATTAATAACATAAAATAATATTATTTATTTATAAAAATAATAATGAATAATTATTATCAGCCAATAATTTATCTATAAAATAAATATATATTTATTTATATATACAAAATGTATCCAGTATTTCAGATATATTTAACTTTGAAATCAGTGTACTCTGTTTCATATATTTTAAATATTGTCTGATTTCTGCACGATCATCTGCCAATAAAATAATTAAAAGCTGAATAATCTTAGATTTAATGCAGAATCATTTCTCAACAAAAATATAAGTTAAATTCGCCAATATTCCAGACATTTTCAGTATACTATATTTCTGCACATTGAATGATTAAGGATCGAAATCAGCTAACCGTGTTTCTTTTACTCCGTTAATAGAGTTGACACTATTCACTTGACAGGCCTCTTTAATCATCTCATTTAACCACTTATTAACCAGCATCTGTCTGAACACGCCCAGAAACAGCGGCATCATTGCCGAGTTCTCTCCTAACGATGATGCTGATTCAGCTCGTTCGCTTTAGATGCATGCTCAGCACTTTGTGCAAATACAATCTGATGTTATTCAGTTGCTAAGCGAGATGAAGTCAGTTTAATCGAGTGTTTAGCGTTACGCAGTAGTTACATAGAAAAGCCTGATGCAGTACTCATTAAGAGCAGTAAATAATGCTCCCCCTGCACCACAATCAGTGTCTCCTTCTTCAACAATCATCATTAATCTATTTTAATTATGCATGTCACCATCCTAGTGCTCAAGCGGTTCCACAAACAAGATAGCACTTCTTGTCAATTTTGGTTGAGATGAATGTGACAGAACAAATAAAACCTATTGCAATCACAATGGGTTATAAACGCGATAATGCAATGTCTTGTGCCAACAATCTGGTACGCATGGTTTTGTTTTACTATTTTACTCCAGGGCACATCATGGCTTCATTCAGCAGTCCAAAGTGCCCATCAGTGGCTAAGTTCCACCTCCTATTCAGACCCACGGTTTAAACACAATAGATTGCATATAAATGATACCCGAGAATCAACGCTGTTTTACATAATAATGCAAAGTAATATATCCGAGTTATATAGGTGGAATTCTAGACTTTACACATGGAAAACAATAAATCACTGTCTCATTTAGGTTATAACTGTTATTTCATCATTTTCAAGTCAAGTAAATTCAAGAAGCCTTTATTGTTATTTCAGCCATAGCTGATGCAGTATACAGTGAAATTAAACAATGTTCATCAAGAACCCTGGTGCTACATACTACAACAATCACAGAAAACAGAAAACTCAGGGCTAAGGACTAGTAAGCAGTTTTGTGCTCGTTACTAATAAATAGTAACTAGTTACAGTTACTCGTTACTCCATTCAAAAAGTAACTTAATTACTTTGTTGATTACTTACACCAAAAAGTAATGCGTTACTGTTTAAAGTAACTTTTTAGTTACTTTTTTTAAAGAACCTTTTTTAATGTTGCCATTAATGCCCTTTTATGCGTTATGGTCTATACAAACACAAAACTGACAAACAGAAATTAATTTTTAAACACTATTTTATTTAAGTCAGACCAGCACAAACTGAATATAGAACAAGGATTTCTCAAATAAATAACAAAACAAGCTGAATAATATATTCACAATCAAAAACTAAAGTGGCTTCTGCATCATAAAAGCTGTTGTGTTGAGCTCTTACAAATGTTCCTTTCACAGCTTAAGTATGAAAACTATCAACAATGAACAGAACAGAACTTCTAGCTTCGTCGAGTTTCTGGAGGTGCTTCGACAGATTGGAGTTGCTGCTATCGCAGTAGATACAAACCAGAAAGACACAGCTTACATCTGACTAAAAAGTTTTTGTCTTTATGCTCAACTAAAGTGAAATAATGAACATATTTCCACTTTGAGAAACTCGTCTTGGTCTCGCCTCGACTCGCCATTACTGCTGCAAAGACCTGAATAAACAGGGACACGCCCACAGTGCGTCTTCTTCGTGTTTACAGTGGTTCATCCACCAATCCTACAATGCGTCACTGCTGTAAACAGGTTAGACTGTAGGCTACACTTCAGCCCAAATTAATTAATTTGAAAAAGTAATGGACAATGAACCATACGGTAACGGACAACGAACCATAGGGTAACGGTAACGTGTTACAGTATTAGTTACTGTCAAAAGTAACTGCGTTACAGTAATGCGTTTTGCCCAACACTGCTAGTGTGTGTCCTCACCACATAAAGTGCATCGTGTGCAACCTGGTGCAAACAGTGCAAAGACAACACAAGACAGTGCAAGACAAATAAACAAAACACAAAATACAAAATACAAAACAGAACTGCCAGTAAACCTGTTGTAAAGTGAACAGTAGCAAAAATGTAAACAAAATGTTGTGCAAAAAAGCAAATAGCAGCAATTCAGAAAAGATGTGCAAAAACAGCATGTAAATAAAAACAGTTTATGATAATGAAGTGATCTAATGTGAGAGATACTGAAGACATGGGTGTGCAAAGTGAATACGAGTGTGTGTTGAGTCCAGGTTGTACAGATCAGTCACATAGTTGTGTGTGTGTGTGTGTGTGTGTGTGTGTGTGTGTGTGTGTGTGTGTGTGTGTGTTGTGTGTGTGAGTTCAGTTCAGTTCAGTTCTGTGTTGAGAAGCCTGATGGCTTGAGGATGAAAACTGTTATACAGTTGTGTGACAGGTGTGTGTGGTCATCCACAATGCTGTTGGCTTTGTTCGTATCAAATCTCAGGACTGTGCTTCCTAAATTTCATCAAAATGTGGACTTTGAAACCAGAGAAGAAAACATGATGGATGTTGTTTACACAAACATCAGGGGTGAAGCCCCGCCCCTACCTCGGCTACTCAGACCACATCTCTGTTATGCTGATCCCAGCATACAGGCCACTCAGCAGGCGTTCAAGACCAGCTCGAAAGCAGGTGAGAACCTGGCCAGCAGGATCCATGTCTGCTCTCCAGGACTGCTTTGAATGCACTGGGACATGTTCAGGGAGGCTGCAACCAACGGCGATTTCATCAACTTGGAGGAGTACACGTCAACAGTGACCAGCTACATCTCCAAGTGCATTGATGACGTGACCATCTCCAAGACCATCACTACACGCTCTAACCAGAAGCCGTGGATGACCGCTAAGGTGCGTGTGCTGCTAAAATCAAGAGACTCCGCCTTCAGGGCAGGGGACAAGACGGCCTTAAAGACAGCAAGGGCCAAACTGTCCCGTGCCATCAGAGAGGCGAAGCACGCACACGGCAAGAGAATTCACGGCCACTTCCAGGACAGCGGAGACATTTGGCGCATGTGGCAGGGCATCCATCAAACAAGATGACATCACCTACTTGTGACCATGACGCCTCCCTCCCAGATGCGCTGAACGACTTCTTCACCCGGTTCGAGGTGCAGAACAACATGGTGGCGAGAAAGACCACCCCTCCTCCCAGTGACCAGGTGCTCTGTCTAACCACAGCTGAAGTGAGGAAAACTCTATGCAGAGTTAACCCACGGAAGTCTGCTGGACCAGACAACATTCCCGGCAGAGTGCTCAGGGAATGTGCACAACAGCTAGTGGATGTCTTTACAGACATCTTTAACATCTTCCTGAGCAGCAACGTTGTTCCCACATGCCTTAAGACGACGACCATCATTTCCATGCCAAGAAAGTCTACTGTCTCCTGTCTCAATGACTATTGTCCCGTTGCGCTCACACCCATCGTGATAAAGTGCTTTGAGAGGCTCGTCATGAGGCACGTCAAGACCCAGCTTCCAGCCACACTGGACCCCATGCAGTTCGCGTATCATCCAAACCTCTCCATGGATGATGCCATCTCCACGACCCTTCATCTGGCCCTCACCCACCTAGACAACAAGGACTCTTATGTATGAATGCTGTTCATAGACTTCAGCTCAGCATTCAACACAATCATCCCTCAGCATCTGATTGAGAAGCTGAGCCTACTGGGCCTGAACATTTCCCTTTGTTACTGGATCCTGGAATTCCTGACTGGGAGACCTCAGTCAGTCTAGATCGGAAACAGCATCTCCAGCACCACCACACTGAGCACTGGGGCACCTCAGGGCTGTGTGCTAAGTCCACTGCTGTTCACTCTGCTGACTTATGACTATGTAGCAATGCACAGCTCGAATCACATCATAAAGTTTGCCGATGACACGACCGTTGTAGGTCTCATCAGCAAGAACGATGGGTCAACATACAGAGAGGAGGTGCAAAAGTTAACAGCCTGGTGTGGAGCTCAACAACCTGTCTCTGAACGTTGACAAAAGTAAAGAAATGGTTGTTGACTTCAGGAGAGCACAAAGCGACCATTCTCCACTGATCATCGATGGATCATGCGTGGAGATCGTCAAGAGCACCAAATTCCTTGGTGTTCATCTGGCGGATAACCTCACCAGCTCTATCACCAGAAAAGCTCAGCAGCGTTTCTCCTTCCTGAGAAGGCTGAGGAAAGCCCATCTACCTCCCCCCATCCTGACCACATTCTACAGAGGGACCATTGAGAGCATCTTGAGCAGCTGCATCACTGTCTGGTTTGGGAACTGCACAGTCTCAGATCGCAAGACCCTACAGAGGATAGTGAGGACAGCTGAGAAGATCATAGGAGTCTCTCTCCCCTCTATTATGGACATTTACACCACACGCTGCATCCGCAAAGCACACAGCATTGTGGACGATCACACACACCCCTCACACACATACTTCACCCTCCTACCATCAGGAAAACGGTTCCAAAGCATTCGGGCCGTCACAACAAGACTGTGTAACAGTTTCTTTCCACAAGCCATCAGGCTTCTCAACACAAAGAACTGAACAGAACTAACACACACTCACTTACACACACACAGTACTGTATATTTAAGTATACAGTAGGTTTACTAGTCGGCGCTATACTTGGTTTTTGTCTTTTGTCTTGTCTTGTGTTGTCTGTCTGCACTCTGTCTGTCTGTACTGTTCTTTTGTTTGCACTGTTTGCACCAGGCTGCACTCGATGCACTTTATGTTGTTTTGTTGTTTAGTGTAGCAACAGGGTTTCGGAGGAACGTTGTTTCGTTTTTACTGTGTACTGTGTACCACTGTGTATAGTAAAAATGACAATAAAAGCCACTTGACTTGACTTGACTTGACTTGACTTGACCAGAGTTCCTGCCCCTTTCTCTTTTTTAGATCTGCCTGATTCATCCTCGCTAAACAGTTTCTCGATCGCTTTTGCTCAGCAAGACTGCTACTACATGAATATGACTTATCACAGCACTACTGAGGCCGAAGCGTGTCCTGAGAGTCACATGGTATACATATTAACATTGCAGAGGTAGAGCTGCATCTTCCTGCACACAAAACAGGAAAAGAATGTCTGGTTTTATTTGATCTCTTTTCTTTTTTGCTCCGCACTACAAAGGCCTGTGTTTGAAAAGGGGCAATGCGTTAAAAGTTAAGATGCCACTTAAGTGAATTGATGATTTGCTGTCTGTCTGAACCAAAGAAATAATAGTGAGCTATTCGTACCCTACTGAATTGCTGAGCATCATATTTCTTTGCGTTGTATTGCGTTGAATCGCATTGTGTTGAGTCGAATCGGATCGCACTGCATCGGAATATTGGTGAATTGCATCGGTAGCTGTTTCATATGTATTTTTGATGTATCCTATCATTTGGTATGAATCACATCTGCGTCAGTTATGAAGATGTACATTCCTAATATAAAGTAATAACAATATTGTCCAACCCAGTCTCATCATTACTTTTAAAATGATGTATGAATGATTCATCTGTGAATGATCTTTAGACTGGGGAAACATTAAATATATCGGAAAAACACAGTGATGTGCTGTGGGAATAAAGCTGGCCATTTTGGTCTCGGGGCATGTGCTTGTGAGAAAAATGGCAGCTATTATAGTGCGAACGTGTGATTTAGGTGAAATATGTCACATCGGAAAAGCTGCTTTCTCAGAACAGAAGCGAGGGCTGGACCGGGCCAGCGTGACTGCCAGACTGCACTGCTTGTCTGTTAATCTGCACTTACTGGGAAAGGGAGTGTATAGACAGGGCTGCCAAGCACAGGGTGTGCTGCAGATGGCAATGATAGCATATTCTGTTTCTGGCTTTTGCTCTTGCTCTATCCCGCAGTTATTTATATGCATGGATGTGGAATGGATACAATCATCACTTTGTTTCTAAAAAAAAAAAAAAAAACGCTTTTCTTCATTTCTGTATTCTTCAATATAGCAATATTGAAAACAGGGATTATCCAGCAAATGGTTCAAATCACAATGGTATTTGTTGTTTTTTTTATATTCCCAGAGCATTTTGATATATTGAACGTAATATGAGTCGATATGGACCTAATTACGATTGGTTGGGAACGATCACGGACAAAACTATCCTGTACACCTTCAAATCAAACACAGATTAGCATTGTATCTAATTCAGAATGTCTGTTGACTATCGAAATTTTACACAAATGCAACATGCCTAAAGCATGACAGACATATTAGAATCAGAAATACGCTTGTGGCAGTCTAACACAAAGGACTTGCTGATGTTCACATGCTTGCACAGGGTTTAAGCTTTAGCCCTGAGATCGACATCTGCTAGGGTTTTGTCGAACATATGTTTCCATTGTGGTCTGGTTTTTTTTTAAGGAAAAAAAAATTTCTGTCCAATTAAAGACAAAATCCATACAAATAGAGCTAAAAGTGACATGATTGATTAAAAAAGGTATTTTTGTGGATAGCGATTTCATAATATATTTGTATTAGGGATGGAAAATAATTGCAGATCTGCATCAGTGCATTGGCAAATTAACAATTGGATACAAGTTGGCATTTATGTCACGATGCATCGTTTTTAACACATTTGCATCACTAAAAATGATTAATTTATATATAATTATTAGTGGATGCACTATACCTTTAATATTTAAAAATTGACCAATAATTTGTGACCAATATTTGATATGTAGATTAATTTCTCTTTGCCAAAAACTATATTTCAATCGCGTTCTCTTAGCACCGCTGCTGCTACGTGAATATGACGTATCGCAACACTACAGAGACCGAGGCGTGTCCTGAGAAAAACATAGAATACAGATTAACATGGCAGAGGTAGAGCTGTAACTTCCTGCAGACACAACAGGAAAAAAACCTCTGCTTTTATTTGCTTTTTATTTTTATTCATTTCTTTTTGCACTACAAAGGCGTGTGTGTGAAAAGGCCATGCGTTAGAAGTCAGAAGGCACTTAATTGAATTGATGATTTGTTGTCTGTCTGAACAAAAGAAATAAAAGTGAACTGCTTCCTATGTATCTTGAATGTATTGTATTGTTGGCTATGCATTGAGATGCGAATCACATTTGTATTAAACACTTTAAATGATATATTATGTAATTTTTATATATAGATGCACATTTAAAATAGACAAAAGCAACTGTTGGGTAAAATATAAAAAAGTGATTCTGATTGTAGTGTACACTGTTACACTGTATTACTATTCAGCCCAGCCATTATCATTAACACAGTTAACACAGGGATGTGATTAACGGTGGCAGAAGGCATGAGAGCACTGAGCCTTACTGTAGGCAGATTAAATTAATTATGTTAAGCAGTGATACACAAATGCGGCTGCGGAAACATTGCTTTTGGTGAACTCAGATCAGAACTGCTGAAGTGCCGATGGACGGCGCGAGAAACCTTACATTTTTTCAATTTCCTGTCATGTACAGTTTCCTATGATATTGTTCCTATAAATTAAGATCAATTAATAATATAGAAATCAGTGTCAATATTTCTATAATGTATAGTTTTAATGGGTCATTGGTCATTTAATGGTCATTGTATCCCTCCATCTTATTAATTTTCCCTTTCTCTCATTTATCTCAACTTTCAAAGGAATCTTCTTGCAGATGGATTTGACTTGAACTGATTTTGGCTGATTTTATTTTCATCTCACTACTGACTAATTTTACAAGAATGAACCACGAAATCAGTCTTAATCCAAACAAAGAGACAACTTTATATTATCCTTGTCCAGAAGTTTGGGTATCAAAGGGGGGAGTGGTAGCTCAGTGGTTAAGGCGCTGAGTTACTGATCAGAGGATCAGGGGGTTCAATCCCCAGTATTGCCAAGCTGCCACTCTTGGGCCCTTGAGCAAGGCCCTTAACCCTCTGTGCTCCAGGGGGTATCATAGCTGACCCTGCGCTCTGACCCCAGCTTCTGAGCAAACTGGGATATGTGAAGAACAAATTTCACTGTGCTGTAATGTATTTGTGACAAATAAAGGCTATTCTATTATAGTCAACAAGTCTGAGAGACTTTTATTTATTGATAAAACTGGCTGGCTGTTTGAAACATCAATTTGCGATTTGTGAATGAAATTAGGTAAAAAAACTTTTTGTACAAAAAGGTCTTTTTATTACTAAACTACAGTTTTCATTATGACTTTAGTCTGTTTTTCATGTAATGTATCCTGTATTACAGAGAACTCCTCTATTTTTCCAGGTTTTATTAAAATTTACGCAGTTTAACATCTTGGTGTACTTTGAAAACAAGCATAGAACAAATGAACAGTTACACATAAAGAAGAAATCATGGAATTGTTTTGTTTGATAAACTGTAATCAAAACTTTAAACTGAATTTTTTCTCTTTTTGTAGCTATAACAGCAAACGTAGCATTCTTTCTACAACATAAACCAAGTATTGTTTTGTATTTTTCCCACAAATGTGTACACAAAACACGTGTAGATTTCTTTGCTTTCACCCTTCTGTCCAGTTCAATGGGGTTTAAGTCTGGAGACTGTCCTGGCCTTTCCATGATTTAAAGCCTACCATCTTGTTTTTTTCACAGCCTGTTGTTCTGACACAGACTGGAGGTATGCTTTGGGTTATTATCTTGCTATAGAATGAACCCCGATCATTTAGGTGTATAGCAGAGGGTAATGCATTGTGCTATAAGATGCTGTGGTAGTAGTTTTGGTTTGGACACTCGCTCTGGGTAAGTCTTCCACTCTGGGCGAGCCCCAGACCATCACGTTTCCCTTTCCATGTTGAACAGTTGATGTCACGCATCAGGATCCATCCTTTCGATGACTTACAAAAACCCGTGATGAACCGAAAATGAAAAATTTTGTTGCATCAAGACCTTCCAATTTTTCAATCTGATCATTGCCTTTCTTTTTGTCACTCGTCCTGTCAACTCTTCATCTCATACAGTTAAAAGCAAAATTGACTTACATTGACCAGTGTTAAACAGTGCTTGAAGCTGTTTTCCTGTGAAGCTGTTGTCTGATTCTGTTGTGGCTTTGATTCTGATCTCTTCCTGTGAAAATTTCCTTAAGTTTACAAGTGCATTTTGATGTGTAAGAAAATGTACCCACTGACATCTTGACTTTCTTTGCCATTTTGTCTAAAGGTACGATTTACACTTTTAACACAGTCTGTTCCAACACTGGAACACATACAGACAGAAAGTTTGTAAGTAATCAAGAAAAGTTAAGACACCTGTGGGAATTGTTAGCATCATCGTTCAAGGCTTCATTTAGTTCCATTGCTGCAGAGCAGCTGTAAGATGTTAACCCATTACTTCTTCCCTGAAAAAGGCTTTTTTGTATAATTTACATAATTCTTCAGTTTTTAGTGACTAAAGAGCTTTTTTTTTTCTTCTGGAAGTCACTATTTATTTTGTACCATTTTAGGCAAATCACTAGTTTTGGACGGCATATGTTCAAATACAAACTGCAGGAATGTGAACTGTTTTAAAACTTTTGTATATCAGTATAATGTCATTGTTGCATCAGTGATTGTACAAACTATAACGTTGGCAGTAAGGGTAAGAGCAATTAAATGATATGTATTTCATTTATCTTTCATTAATTTCTGTATTATAATCGACATATATTTACATTTACCACATTATTAGTATTTCTAAATATTTTTCACAATGAATTACCTAGCAAAAGTCCTGTAATATTTTCACACAGCCCAAACATGATGTTTTATTATAATAAAACCATGTCAACAATGAAGCTAATTATCTGAATATATACAGTGATGATTCTGCACTCAAATCAGCATATAGAAAATTAAAATGCAAATGAATTAATGTGATTAGGTCCTAATCCTCCTTAACCACTCATGATGAATAATTTTGCATCATAGCACGGTATATTGACTGCGTACTGTACTCTTTTATACAAGATGCTTCCTAACGGTTACTGTGCATAATTTCACGCTTGATGTTGCTGGTTTTTTTTAGTACTGCAACAGCCAGGCTTTACATGTAGACACTGTAAAATGAAAGCAGGAGCCTACAATGTGAAATAATACATTGTAAATAATGTATTTAACTGTTTCGACATTTTCTTTGAAAAAGGGGTTAATTTTTGACTTTTAGATTTTCTGAAAAAATTTGGTTAAGCACAAAATTTGACTGTCACCCAATAAAAATTTTATTCATTTGGAATAAAAAAAATGCAATAAAGATTTTACATAGTTGACTAATATTAATAGTCTATTTAATTTGACAATTTAGGAATAATATAATGATAATAATAATAATAATAATAATGTACATATAATAATGTACATATATATATATATATATATATATATATATATATATATATATATATATATACACACACACACACACACACACACACACACACACACACACACACACATACATACATATATATATATATATATATATATATATATATATATATATATATATATATATATATATATATACATGTGTGTGTGTGTGTGTGTTGCTTATCGTATGTGTATTGCTTCTGCACATTCTTACACTGCCCAGAGCCTTCATATTTAGTTATAATTTTTTATATTTATATTTTAAAATATAAAAATTTAAAATTTAAAAAATAAAAATTATATATATATATTTTTTACAGATATCATTATAAAGAAAAATAGGCGTACACAGGATATATTGTATATGTTTATGTGTGTGTGTGTATATATATGTATTGATATGTAGACAGTACAGTATAGTCCTGTGTAGTCTGACTTTCTTAATTTCTATCATAATGTATGCGATATTATTCTGGATTTAATTATACTTTCATTAATCCTACTGGGACGTCAGGCTTTTTGTTGAATATTAAAAGTGTGAAGTACGGCATGCTAAGGGGCAGATGGGTGGAAGTAAGATAGAGAGAAGTGGTGGGCTAGTGTTTAGTGCGCTGAAGGTCAAGGGAACAGTGTGTGGGACGCTGCTGGCCGACACAGGACATCAGTGTGACAGATTTGGCCACCGCTCCTTGCCGTTCTCTCTGATTTACTCTGATGTGCCAAGATGGACAGCAGTGCAGGCGGCAAATCTCAGGGTTACGTGCTACAAAACTGTCTAACACCATACATTTTAGAATGGCATCACATCTTATTTTTTGAGGGGGGGAAAAGGGTGGGAGGGGATGTAACACTGTGGCATTTGGCATACCTCAGTGGCATTTGGCTGCCATTCTAAATATCTACAGGGCTTTTTTTTTTTTTTCTGAGAAACCATGCATCTCATTTTCATGCTCGTGTGAAAAAAAAAGTTTTCTGTTACTTCCTCCGACGTGATCATCTTTAGAAAGCTGCTAAATGATTTCTAATGATCCATTAATTTTCCTTTAAAGGTCATCGTGTATAAAAAAAACCTTGAAGGACAGGCAGGGATGTCCTGAACGAGGTTATCTGCCAGCCTGTTATTAATCTGCTGTTGCCAGGGTAATTGTTTCGGAGTTTTATTTACGTGTCAAACATAATTAAGAAAACAGTATGCTTTTGAGGACATTTATCAACACCCTCGAATTTACTGGAGTCCAAGGGTAATGAGTGTGTTGCGTCCTCACCCAAACCATCCCTGGTAAAAGAGTAACATTTCTGCAAGCCTTGGCAAAGTCTGTGCAGCGAGAGCAGATGGTACTTATGGCCAGGGCTCAAACCTCTTCTCTTTGCTCTCCTTCCTCTCTACCTTATCTCTGCCAGCTCTCGCTGTAAGACTGCTGCCTGCTGGCACTACCCAGACAGACCCACCATTCAATTTAGTGACACACACACACACACATCCACACACACACATCCACAGTTATCTATCGCAAGGAAAACCAGATTGATCATCTTTTTTAATCAGAACCCTCATTGGTACATCATCTGCACATTTCAGGCTGAATTGATTTAATCAAGTTTTACGGCACTTTATGACAAATGAAATTTCGCATACGCTGCATTTAGAGTGATTTATGCATTAGGTTAATTTTTTTTCGATTTACCCATTTACTAGGATAAAGCGAAGATTACTCTGGATTTCATTCCGCTCTATTCCAGGCAGGCTTTTTCTTTTGCTTATTTTTTGAAAACAATGGGCTTGTTATTGTGAACGGTTTCCTCAGGCAAATTGAACGATTTCGTAACTCTAAAGCCGCATGGTGTGTTTCTAATCGCAGGAGCACACTTGCAGCAGGTCCCCATTACCTTTTTTTTTTTTTTTCGGCTTTACTCCGCATTTTCTCCAAACAACAACAACAACAACAACAACAACAAAAAAAACACATCCAAGGGAGATTCTCTTGTCTGCGCGAAAGCAAATTACCCAAACGTGAAAAGATCGCTGTTCATGTGATTGTTGCAATTCACCCAAATTTTCACATCGGAATAATGGCAGCGCATGGCTCATTAACGTCTCAGAAGCCTGACAGACACTGGACGGATTCTTGCACTTCACGGTCTGAAGACGTTGTTTAAGTAACATTCATACCTCGTGTAATATAGATGTTGACACGAGGGCAAATGATGAAGGCGTTTATTTCACCGCACGCACTTCCCCTGCACAGTTTAATCATCTGTAACAAATGGCATCTGCCAACAATTCATGGAGGTAAACTGCATTTTTTTTGTAAATGCCAATAGATGTCAGCTTGTTCTTTCCTTATTTTTTAATGCATATTTATTTGCTTGTTGCTGGAATCACGCAGTCGTGTGACTCGTCCTTTGTCAATGCAATTCAACAAAAGATCATCGTTTTATTGTATGGATGTTTCCCAATTTTTTACGTATATGTATAAACTACAAATAAGTGCTGAGTCGGAACAATTCGATTGTGGTTTAGACTGAGGTGACTGGCACCATGCTTCCCTGCGGAGAAGATACCATAGTGCCAGAAAACAAGAAAAGAAAACGGATGTGGGCGACGTTTTTATAAATGGACATTCGGTGCAACCCAGACGAGGACGGGTTTCCCTTTTGAGCCTGGTTCCTCTCAAGGTTTCTCCCTTATGCCGTCTCAGGGAGTTTTTCCTTCACCACAGTCGCCACTGTCTCGCTCATCATGGACAAACTTACACTGATAAAGAAGATCTTTATTTTTTTATCACCACATTATCTGTGTAAAGCTGCTTTGAGACAATGTTCATTGTTAAAAGCGCAATACAAATAAAAATGAATTGAGTTTTCGAGGACTTTTCATTCGGATTTCCGTTCTAAATTTATCGTTAGGAATCATAGGAACTAACGTAGGAACCAACACGCATTTGGGTTGGATACGGATTTTAGGACTAAATCCAAAAACCCGTCCAATTTGCCGAGCTCGATTTCACTAGCCTGCTTCGTATGGATTCATTACAGCTACATTTTTCATATTAAATTGTATTTTTCCATGGTAAATTGAGCTAGTTTAGCGTTTCGAGAACATTGTTGCTGCAAATAGATTTATTACGATGAATATATATGTGGCGCCGACAACAAACATTTCCGAGAAGATTTTTAGCATGACAGGAGAAAGAAAAGGTGAGCTGATGGACCCTCGATAAGCATCGCTTTTTGTTTTTTTTTGTTTTTACCTGAAACTGGAAGTGCAGCAAATGAAACTGGTGCGAGAGTGCCTTCTACTGGGTCATGAAGGAACTTTAAACATTAGAAAAACTTCTGAAAGAAAGTACTTCAGGAAGTCTTGGTGTTCTGCTCCGAACTGGAAGATGTAGGTTTTGCAAGGTTTTATGATTCCCGGAATTATGCACTTTTTTTCTTTTCTTCATTAAATAGAATTGTTCTTTTTGAAATGGATTTACAGCATCCACAACCCCAACCATGACTCGAAATCTGTCTTTATGGTGGTTAATAGTCAGTTCTGTTGTAATATGCTCATAATTAGATATGTGTGCTTGGTTAGTCCAGTAAATGGTGTTTTTGTGTATTTGTAGAACCTGTGGACCTTATGATTAAAAAAAACAAAAAACGTTTGCAGTAAAGTATTCTCACTCTATATCTCATAGCTTTTATATTCCAATCAGAGATCGTCCTGATCTCGTTTGACTCGTTTGATTGTCCACTATTAGCATGTCTCTAACTCTGAAATATGAGGCTTTAGAGTATAAACACTTGCTCCTCGGCTTATTTCTAACAAAGTCTGATGAGGTTTTCTACACTTAAATGCTTTAACAAACCATGTTGTGACGGGAGAAAATTCTCACATTGTAAAGAAATGTTTCGTTTTGCGTTTAATCGCATTTTAAAAACTTTGTTCGACTTTGATTTCTAGCGGATCATTTATTGAAACAGTCTAATCATGTACCATCATGAAATGATGTCAAAACATTATGACATCATTCATTTTGTAGTCAGTCTTTTTTTTTTTTTTTTTACTTCTGCATTAAAATTGTAATATTAATAATTACACCGAATATAAAGTATTCAATCATCCGTAGTGTGCAAAATGTATTTAGAATTGTATGTAAATGTATTAATTGTACAAGATGTTGCACTTTTTTTTTCTTTTTTGTTTTTTTGTGGCAGAATACTACCCTAAGAACTTGTGTACAAAACACACGAAGGCTGCCTTGTACTCTGTGAACGTACCGGAGAACAGGTCTCTCTGTATCTCGGCCCGAATCACATTCCTCAGGCTCGGTCACAATAGGAGAACTGTTTGATGCTGGAGCTCTCTGTCCTGCCCCTGGCTCAGGTATTCCCCTCGCTCAGCAACCTGAGCTGCACCAGGCTTGACCACGGCACTCATAATCTCCTGCCCGATGAGTGCACTTGAGACCTGAGCCTACTGAGAAATGAAATATTCCCAAATATATATTCATGTTGGAAAATGCTGTCGTAGCTGTAACACCGATATACAACGATATGTCATGTTTTAAGCTTGAACTTTTGTGACAGATACAAATATATTTCATTTAGTTTAACTTTGCCAAGTTGTCACGTTAATAAATTGTCCTCGGGAGGAAATCTGCCGCTTACTGTAGTTTACATTATAAAAAGCGACTAGGAAATGTTCATAATTATCTCATGCTGCTTTTTTCCTCCTGGTTTGATCTACTACAAGATCTGAAAATGAACATGCATGACTTTTTTTTTTTTTTTTTTTACTATATGTGCATTTCCTCAACATTGTAAGTAAATTTGTTAGAAAATAGACTCTTGCCAGAAGGAAGAATGTGAACAGGGGGGAGGAAGAAAAAGCTCCAAAACAAAACATTGCATGATAATCTTTAAGCAGTTCCATCTGTCCAGTTGAAAATTTCAGGCTAATAGCCTGTGGCGCTTTAGTCCTCTGCCCTCACTCCCTCTACCTGACTCCCTGACTCTGTCCTATTAAATCGCTCCACTCCTCCGGGAAAAAAAAAAAAAAACAGTTGAAAGAAGGAGGAAAAAAAAAAAGAAGAACTTGTGCAGACCAAATAGTGGCGGCGATGAGAGTGATAATGTCAATAAAGCAACGTTCCTAATTAAAGAAGAGGAAAAAAAAAGACCAGGGACCTCAGGCAGTCAGTGATGGAGGCTCGTCATTCTGTTTTTTTTTTTTTTTAAGGACGGCTCGCTCTGTAAGCAGATGACTGCCGCTCACCTTGCCACGGGGTCTGCGCGAGATTGGTTCATTGTCAGGGTTTTTTTTTTTTTTTTTTTTTACCCATGATTCCATATGGTATGGAGCGGGCTACATGTTGCCCAACATGCCAGTGCAAATGTTTTCTCAATTAGTTGTCTTATCTCCGGTGAGTGCACGAGCATCAGATGAAGCTTGCTGACAGCGTAATGGCAGCTAAAACCTCAGAAGGCTCCATCAAATGGCAGCTCTGCTACGACATCTCAGCCAGGACTTGGTGGATGGTAAGTTGGCAGGAGCCAATGCAGTTTTTTTCTCTTTCTTCTTTTCCTGTTTTTGAAAGGAAAAAAAAACTTCCCTCCCTTTTTTTTCAGAAGAAAGACACAAAAACATCATTGTTTTATGGAAATTCCTTTTCTGCTTCGCATCCAGTTGCTTGTAATGAGTGCTTTGTTTTTTTGCATTGCTGTTTGCTTGTCTTACATTCAGATAACAGTGTAGAGCTCTGTCGGTCCTGAGACTTTCATCCTCTTTAATGTTGTCCACGGGTTGCAGATCTGAGGATGAAACTGTGCGTGAAGTTTGTTCGTCCCTGCTCTTTCTAAACTTCTTCATTTCCCTTGATCTGAGAAGAATAGCTCCTCGTCACGGCAAGGCAGTTATTAGCACTTGTGCACACTTCTCCATTTTTTATCGCTTTTCTCAACTTTTCTCACAAGTCCACGTGAGGAAACTGCTCCCATGGTGGCTCCGTATTCCTTTCTTCCTTTCTTTCTTCTTCTTTAACTCGATACAGCAAAAGTTCCACATGATATACCTCCTATTAAGAAGGGAGGGAAAAAGCTGCTGATCCCTTGTTTACGCCGAGTCGATGTGGGTGCGCGATCGATCAGCGTGGCGCGTGGACCTGCGGTGGGGTGCTGCTCCAAGCTTTGACGCTCCGCTTCTGCAATTAAAAGAAGAAAAGGGAGGGAAAAAAAAAACCCTCCCGAAGTGCGCCGCGACGAGTCGGGCTGATTGACTTGCTTGTCGTGGGCAGTGGGGCCAGACAACCTTTGACATGCTTGTCTTTTCGGTAGAACTGAGGAGAGGTGAAAGTGGGAGAGTGGTGGAGAGGAGGAAAAAAGAAAAAGAGAAGAGAAGAGTAGTGTCGAGCAGATTTTGCACTGAAATGAGGAAGGGCTGGTTACAATAGTCCATTGTGGCTGACAGATACGAGCTCTGATGGGATGGATGAAAGAAGCTATAAAAAAAAGAGAAAAAAACTCAGGCATGATGATTTCTAATCCCAGTGCCATTATCTTTATTGGTTATCTATTTTAGCTTAATTATTATTATTAATATTATTATTATTACTTGGAATGGCTAGAACTTTTTTCTTTGGTGGCTTTATAAAAAGGTGGTTATGTTGTAAGAAAACAATAGCTTTATTATTCCTCTGACAAAGGGGTTATGAACTCCAGAACTCCCCCTTACTCATTCTTCCCCCGCGATCCTGTTGGATCTGGGATCTGGGCTTCTCGCTCTATAGCGGCTCTGCCTCATGAATACATGTGGGGTGCTGGGGCACGGGGAGAAACCGCAGCTCAGCTCTTTTTTTTTTTAACCACTGTGTGTATTTGGGAATGAGAAAATGTGACTGTGATCTGTGCTTAGAAGGTTTAGTTTTTATTTGGTGGAGGTTTTTGTGTGAAACAGAGGCTTCCCTGCACAGAAATGATCTTTTGTGGCTTGTTTCGGGGGCCAGAGCCGGACACCGGCAGTGCGGGAATGCGAGCCTACGAGCAAAGATCTCTAATCTCCGTTTTCACGTAACAGTTACTCTGGGTATTAAAAGATTTCGCTTATTTTATTCGATTTGAATGAAAATGATGTGTATGAAGTAATCGTTATTAAATGTATGTTCAAATTTATATTAGAAAGTTGCATCCACGATGAGTCCCAAATCCATGTCCCATAGTAATTATATGATTATAAATATTGTGCATAAAAACACCAGCAGATAGTTTTGTTTTTTTACTGTGTATATATATATATATATATATATATATATATATATATATATATATATATATATATATATTTATACATATATCTTTTTTTTAAATGTTTTTTAAAGCTATTTGATTTAAATGCATTTAGATAGTTTATTCTTAGATGCAATATTAAACTAAATAAAGTGTATCCAGCAATGACATTGTAATTACCAAGTCATAACATTGTAATTATATTATTCAACCTACCATTAAACTATTAACCGATTACTATATTTATTATTGACAGTTTTCAATTCATTTTTATAATCATTTATAAATGGGATCATTTTTATATATTATTTATCTATATATCTATCTATCTATCTATCTATCTATCTATCTATCTATCTATCTATCTATCTATCTATCTATCTATCTATCTATCTATATATATATATATTAGCATATTATTTCTATATTTAAAAGCTATTGAATACAGTAGGCTGTTAGACAGAGCTCTATATTTTATTTTATATTCAAATCAGTAATCTTTATTTGGGACAAGGTTTTTCTATGGTTCTATTCTAATTTATACTTACAGATCTCCTTTAAGGTTTACGATTTAAACACGGCATATTTATGAAATATTCAGCGTATAGTGAACTTTTTTTGTTGTTGTTTATTGCATTTCAAAATGTACTTTTCGGTATGTGTTAAATGTTAAATCGGTACACTTCAGTTAGCATCCTACATCCTATCTATAAATATTTCAGTTGACTTCTATAACTTCTATAACCTCTATAACTTCCCTGCCTTTTTTCTTTTACTTTTACCTTCACATGTTGTCCATCTCTGTTCTCTGTCCGTATCTTCCAAATAACCCCATACGGACTCTCTTTGCTATTAAACAAATCTGTAAATTAAAAAAAATATTTTATACTAATTCCATTAGCTTTCTACACTATATGTGCCCTTAGACAGTCTATAAGCTCTACTGTTGTACATTTGCCATAATTATATGTAATTCATATATATATATATATATATATATATATATATATATATATATATATATATATATAGAGAGAGAGAGAGAGAGAGAGAGAGAGAGAGAGAGAGAGAGGTGCATTTTAATAAATTAGAATATTATTGAAAAATTGATTTATTTCAGTAATTATTTCTTGTATATTATATAGATTCATCACACAGACTTTGGGTTTTCATTAACTGTAAGCCAAAATCATCACAATTAAAAGAAATAAACACTTGAAATATATCAGTCTGTTATATCTTTCTGTATTGAATGACTCTAATAAACCAACTTTTTTATGCTATTCTAATTTCTTGAGCTGCACCTGTATATTTAGATGCTTACCTTAAAGAGCTGCAGTGTAAAATGCGTCGGTGGTGTCAATCAGAGGAGTCGGAATGCGTGCGGTTACGAACAGATCAGATGTTTATCTCGATATCGTAACCCTTCTTTAAACTGTAGTTGGACCTGTGAATAAAGAGGTGAATTGATGCTGTAGTGGTGTGGACTTTAATTGTCCTCCTGAGATGCTTTAAGACTTTCAAGGGCCATTCAGGTGACTGTGATGGCGGGATATTGGTGATCAGCATTGAGATTTTATCCCTGATATGCATGTGCTGCTTGTACAATACGACTTCTTATGACTGATCGCAACAGTGCGTGTGAGTGTGTAAGAGTTTGCAATGCATTGTGCATCTAGCAACAGTATCACATGGTAAATAATTAGGTTAAAAAATGAAAAATGTGCTTTTATCATGGTCAAGCGTAATTTAGTCTTATTTCTGCATTAGTTCTTAAATTTTTTTCTTTACATTGATATTTTCTTTACGTTTTTCTTTAAATACAATCTTTCGAGATGATATAGGAGTCATACGGCAGATTTCTGGTTTCTAACCCTATCCCTCTTATGCGCATTTCGCTGCTGGCTGCCTGTGCATGAAGTTTTACTGTGCGATGTTGTCCTGTCGAGTGAAAGATGTTTCTAATTTGCCCTTCGCCATGGACTAAGGGAGAAATGATTAGAGTGGAGGAAATTGGAGGATTAAAATTGTCTGCTTGAACTTCCTGAGCTCCGCTCGCTCCCTCTTGGTGTCTGTGCTGAGGGACTTATAGCCTCAGGCATTGCAGGCAGAACAGCATCTCCAGCTTGCTCACACACACACACACACACACACACACACACACACACACACACACATACACACACCTCCACATCAGGGTTTGTGTTTGGTGTGGGAGCGATGAACTCACACTGAGCTCACAGTCAGACTCAATTTGTTAATGTGTGTAGCATTACCAACTCTGGGTAACTCACCATTCGCCTGGTGGAGTCAGAATTAATTTGTCACTGGGTGACGGAGCAAAAGAGGTCTAAACATGTAGTCCAGACTTTTTATACAAATTATTTTAGCAGCACAAGTGAATGGTTTTATTAAGAAAAAATGTGGAAAAACCTTTTTGGAAAACATTTTTTACAAATAAAACCGAACAGCTTTTCAGTGCCAGAGCCTTAATATTTATTTGCCGTACATATATTTACATATGCATTACATGCTTTACATTTATTTGCATATTGATCTGCACTTGTAATTTTTGCACAATTTGTACTATTTTGTACTTTTGTTAGATGCTAAACTGCATTGTGTTGCTACTATTCTATCTATCTATCTATCTATCTATCTATCTGTCTGTCTGTCTGTCTGTCTGTCTGTCTGTCTGTCTGTCTGTCTGTCTGTCTGTCTGTCTGTCTGTCTGGTAATGAATGCTGCTTGTTATGCTTCTTTCCAACATCCTAATGATCATACTCTATCCAATACCTGCCACTGAGTGTCATAATCTCATAAAGAGAAACTTAATAGCCCTCACACTTTAAATATTCTCCTCTGTTTTATCAGCCCATATGTTGATCATTCTCTTTCTAAGAAATTCTTTAAGCAAAAGCTTTAATATCCGTTCGTACGTTTAACGTCTTTCGGAGAAAGTGGCGCCTGAGGGTATTTTCTTGCCTATTTACTCTTATGATATATATCTGCGCTTAGAGGGAAACAGTCACCATACAAATGAATATTTTCCCGTATATTCCAGGAGAATATTGATAAGGCCGAATTGAATTGTGCCATGAAGCACGTCTTATTTGGCACATTATCACGTTGGCTCATGAACAAGATAATTCGAAGGAACCAAAATCAGATTTGGACTTCTCTTCCGTAGTTAACAAAAAAAACACACAGAGGATGTGAGGATGACAAAATTTGGAGTCCATTCAAGATGTTAACTTCAAACTTATAGTAGTCGTCTTTTACCTTTTTTCCGGGACGAAGAACTTGATTTGGAATATAGACTTTAAATAAAAATGCACAGTTGTTAAATCTCACTTCAAGACTCTATAAATGAAGTATAATTTAGATCCAAACTTCAGATGCATGTTGAGATGATCTGCTGGAATAAAAGTCTCTCAATCAGTCTGGATCATGCTAAAAATGTAAATAAATAATGCTGAAGATTTCTGATGCAGAATACACTCCTGTTTTATTCTTGGTGCTGTTTTATTTGCTGATTAAAGAATGTATTATATATATATATATATATATATATATATATATATATATATATATATATATATATATATATATATATATATATATTTAGACATAATTGAAGACTTCAACTTCCAGTTGAACCATAAAGTCTCGGCAAACCTTTGCCGAATTATGGTAATGATTCATAGTTTGAACCACTGTAATGACTGTCTTCATTAATTTTTTACTCAATAAAATTTTCTAGCAAACTGAAAGAGATGTAAAGTGATTTTAATTGGTCATCATTGCAACTGTTAATATTTTGAACGCTGCATTACTTTGTATGTAACGTATGCCTTAAGACTGTGTACCTTTGCATTGTGTATATATATATATATATATATATATATATATATATATATATATATATATATATATATATATATATATATATATATATATATATATATATATTCGATTCCCATGTAAATTTCCCAAGTTTGAAGAAAATCAGTCTAAGACCTCAGTTTTTGATGTCTGTCCATTTTCCTCTGTGGCATTTCTACCTTCTGCCACCTAAACAGCACTGTGTGTCTGCGCTGCGGTATGAAGGGATCAATTGTGTGGAAGAGATGCGTGTGAAATCCTTGCTGTTTGGAGCGGGTCAGAGGTCACCGTGTGAAAAAAAGGACCTCTTTCTATTACTGGCATGGCTCTGTAAGGAACGCCGTTCTCAGCAGGAGACCCCCCAACCCCCCCACCCCTTGTTCACCGATTCTCAGCTCTATCTTCCTTCTCTATCCGGCTTTCTTCAGGTCTCTTCCCATATCTCCCCAGAGAAACATGGCTACCGGCCAAGACAGCTGGTTCTTTGGGCTCGGCCTGGTGCTCTCTATGGCTTGTCTTGTTTGGAACAATGAAAGTGAGGATGCTGTTTGTGATAGAGAGATTATGAGAAAGAAAGATTCGTTGTCTGAGCTCGGCAGTAATAACATGGCGCGATGTCAAACCTCCATCGAATTTAGAGTTTCACAGCTGAAACCGTGCTCAATGGTACGTCCACACGCGTTCTTGCTCAATCTTTGCTCAAGTTGAGTGAAGCTGGAAGACTTTTGCTACTATATAGATTTTGCTACCCAAAATTCAAAGCTGCAAAAATCAGAAGTGCCACCATCGCACGGTTCTCGTTCCATGCCAGGGCACGATGCCACCCATGGCAGCTTCTTCAGACAGTTATGGACACAGCACTGCATGATCCACACAGTTTGGTTCCGTGCTTGATTCTTTTTTTTTTCCTTGCTTCTCTTTCCTCCTTTTCCGATCCACAATCATCATTGTTTGTTTGTAAAGTATTGGCTGTCACGTCTCAGTTGATATTCCTCGTGCATTCTGTGTTTTAAATGAGGTGTGTGAATTTGTATGCAAGTATGCATAATGTGTGTTCCTTGGGAGTTGTCATTTTTTTAATAGACGTGGAAAAAATGGAAACAGATTCCAAAAACACCATCTGGTATTTGGAGGAGTGTATTTGTCTGTGTGAATTTGTGTGTGTGTGTGTTTGGGGGGATTGTGGTGGTGGTGCTGGTGAGAAGTGATCCTTTTTTTCTACATAGCCCTCTTGGTCATGAGCCACCCGCCACTCCGCTGCCAAAAAAAAAGGTGTCAGTCGCCGATGATGGGGAGGCAGGAGGGGTATATGTGTGGTGTGTGTTTGTGGGTGTTGGGCTTCGCTGCTATCACTGGAACTTGGCCAGTGCTATTAACTCCTCCAGTCCACACTCACCTGCTTCAAAATAGCTCTCAAAATAATCTGCAAACTTTTAGCGATTTTGGATTTATTTTTTTTACATATTTGATCCAGTTCTATGTTGAGTTAAGTCTTTCACAGGTTCTTACCACAGATGTCCTTTGCAGTGCAGGACCATTTTTCAGTCTGAGGGACAGTTTTTATATGTACAAAGAACGTTCAAGTCAAACAGCGACAGGTGATAAAAAAATGGGCGCTAGCATGGCGGTACTACACTAATGGCTAGTGTGTCTTATTACTAGCACATGTTGTGGTCCGGTCCAGAGACCATTGATCAAAATAGCAGACAACAGTTCTAGTGTGTACATTGAACAGCGTGTGGTGCTGAAGTTTCTTACAAACAAATTCGTAAAACCCACAGCAATCTACAGAAGACTTTGAGCGCAGTACGGTGTTGATGTCCTAGGTCCTAGGACGGTTCAGGAGGACTGACAAATCTTTTTATGCTGTATTTTTTCAGATGTTAGTTCAACACTGAGATAAGTGTATAAATGTAGCAGTGGAGTATGTCGAACATGTTGAACACACCAAGTGCAAAAAGTCTGTATATCAATCATTTCTACAGGTTATTTGACTATCAGGAGTGGCCTGTATGTTAGGTTTAAAGCCTTGACCTTGTTATTTTATTTGTCATTTTGGTTGTCCACATGTTAATTCAAATTCAGTTCAATTAATTTTTATTTGTAGAGCGCTTTACATTGTCTCAAAGCAGCTTTACAGAGAGAAAGAAACAATAAAAGCATGTCTAAGTTTATCCCTAATGAACGAGCCAGTGGTGACTGTGGCAAGAAAAACTCACTGAGACTCAAAAGGGAACTCATCCTTGACAACGAATGTCCATTCATTACAGTTTTATCACCGTAAATGTGTCTATTAATAAGCAATTAAATCAGCTACAGAGGGTCTCAAATGGATGAGATCAAGAGGTAGGGCATCAGGATGAAACACGCAGATCCGAGGAGAAGAAAGTGCAAGGTTCTCTAGTCACTGGTACCTCAAGAGTTTACTCGATGAAGAGAAAGAAAGAGAGAGCGAGAGTTATTTAGAGATTGGAGTGTTTGATTGCAATACTGAGTATAAACTGAGTAAAGTATTTAATATAACAGTGGTGGACTGAAATAAGTCTGTCCAAGTGAGTGGAAGGTTACTGTAATTTTCTGACTAAGATTATATCAGGATATTCTATATGGACACCTGGCCATAATTTTCCCATTTAACATTTTTTTTTTTTTTTTTTTTACATTCGAACCACTATTTGTCCCGTGTCCTGTTATAAGAGCCTTCACTCTTCTTGAAAGATGTTCTACTAGATCTTTTGGAGATTTGTAGAATTTTAGCCATAAGGTTGGTAGTAAAGTCAGGTACTGATGTGGGTGAGGTGAGGTGAGGAGGCCTGGGGTGCAGTAAGCATTCACATTCATTCCACTGTATTCAGCTTTTCAATTCACCCAACTCCAAGGATTGAGGTCAGAGCTCTATAGCAGGAGATTTTCCAATTCAACCTGTGCAAGGCATATCTTCATAGAGCTAGCTTTGTGCACAGGGGCGTTATCATGCTGGAACAATTTTGGGTCTCCTAGTTCAAGTGAGGAAAATTCAATGCTACCGAATTACAAAACCATCCTAAACAGCTGTGTGCCTCAAACTTTGTGGTAACGGATTGGAAAAAATCCACTAGGGGATGAAGCTCTGGGGAGGAACCTCCATGGAAGTGGTAGCTTAGTGGGTAATGCGTTGGTCTTTGGATCTGAAAGGTCATGAGTACAAATCCAAGCCACACCAAGCTGTTACTCCTTGGCCCCTGTGTAAGGCACTTAACCCCATTGTTGCTCAGTTGTATAAATGAGACGAAAAATCACTCTGAATAAGGACATCTGCTAAATGCCATAAATGTAGGAACCACATATGGTTGGAAAAGAAAGTTGTCCCAATTTTGCCTACATACTGTATATTTATTTTTGTTTCTTTTGTAATAAAATACAATATGCAAATCTGTGACCCCCCAATTGCTTAAAGGCTATGTATTCATTTTAAATCATTTAGAAAGGGCTTTTCAATGTGAAAATGCCACAGACGAGTCAATAAACAACCACAAAAACCTCAATATTGAATCAGAGCCGGAGTTATTGAGAGCCGTGACGAATAGAACTTGTTAGCTGGCTTACAACAAACTGGTTACGTGCTGATTTATACTTTTTATGTCAGACATATTTGGCTCCTTCTCAAGATCTTGCTGAGGCGCCACACACCCACAGGCTAGCTCTGCTAACTGTCTAGAGCATGTGCTTTCTCTTTAGGTGCCACACTAACTGTGATGTGAAAAGAAAAATCCTCTCTGGGCCCCATGTCAAAATCATAAATGCGTTTAAAAAAGAAAAAAGAAAGAAAGAAAAGGCGTGGTAGAATATGGACCCCATTTGTGGAGTGCACGGCTGGTTAAACTGGTTAAACTCAATGGGTACACAAGTAACAGGGAGAGACACAGAGAACAGAGAAAGTAATGTGGAATTGTTCGAACATAACACTTATAGCAATAACTTGACCATATTTGGTCATTTTTTTCTTTTCGTTTGTGTATTACTTGCTAACTGGTCTTTATTTTTAAATACGATTATGCACGATGACCTCAATTAGAGCTGATTTGTGAAAATTAAGATTGTGATTTAATATGTTAATAGACAGCGAGAGGATTAGGTGAGATTATCGTTTAGATTTCTGTTTGCTGGTGGCTTGTGAGGTCAGGACATACTGAGGATGTGTGTGTCTGTGTGTGAGAGAAAGTAAAAGAGCAAGAGAGGTTAAAAATATATCATATATTTTATATGAAAAGGGCTTCGTAATACCAACCAAAGTGTTGTGAAAAGAAAAAAAAGTGTTTTGATTAGGAATATTGGTTTAACAGCGTTTAATATGGCTGCATCTGCATGTACAGCATGGAACTACTTGATCAGTACCAGAAACATTATTTGTACTGTGCCTGTGTGCAGATACATCTACTTCACCAAAAATGTGTATTTATAGAAATAGAATCACTAGTAAAGAACTATTTCCGGTACAGATCAGCTTGTGTCAACCAGTGCAGTATTATAAACACCCAAAACTGCCTTAAATTGTTACATCATACTTTAGACATGAAGTAGACTCATTTGTGCACATACAAAAAGTGTTTCCGGTATAATTTGAGTAACCAGACTGCTGGTAAAAACTGCTGAAAGTTGATGCACACAGTATTCGAGGTCCACTTCCTGGTTCGAACGCAAGTGTCTAAGCGAGAGAAAGAGATCCTCTGCCATTGAACCAACAAGTCCAATGTTGTGAAATACTTTCCTTTCCAAAAAAGGTAAGCAACAAATCTCGACAAAAGCACCGCAATATGCAAAAGGCAACACGTAACAATACAAAAAAAGTAGAACTTATAAACCCGATAAATGAAACCTATAATCAATAATATTATAATCAAAACAAATTTAGCTCCTATAAATATTTATCTTACGCTGTGATATATCAAAAAGGTTCGAGACTAATGTTGTAACTGGTTCTATTCTGACTTTTTATATTCCGCTATCCTGCTTTTATATCTTATTGCGTTACCATCTGCGATTTCATCATGGGCAGCAAGTTAGAACAAAGAGCAAACGTGAAATTCTGCGTGAAACTGTACAAATCTGCCACAGAGGCGTTTGACACGACATACATTTGACATACGCCGATGCTGCACAAGTCTTTCGAGGTGTTTCGAGCGGTGGTTAAAGAGCAGAAGAACATCAATGGTAGATGACAAGAGCCTACTCCCTACTCCCCTGCACCCTACTCACCAGATTTGGCTCTTGCCTCTTATGCACTTCTGGTAAGATGCTAGATGCTATCTAAACAGTTGTTTCCTCACCAGCTTCTCTTTTTTCTCACTTAATGTTAATTAGTGGTTAGGTTAATTAGACTTTGGATAAGATGGTCATGAGTTTAAATCACAGCCACACTAAGCCGCCATTCTTGGGCCCCTGAGGAAGGCCCTTAACCCCATAACTGCTCAGTTATAAGAATCCGATTAAATGAGATTTATGTAGGTCGCTCTTGGTAACGGCATCTGCCAAATGCCATAAATGCAACGATACATTTGTTGTGGAACACTCCATGTAAATTGATTTAAATTAATCATTGAATTGATTCAGTTAAATCATATTGGTGCTGAACCTAAATGCCTCGGCTCACTAGTGAATTCAAGTGTATCATGTTGTTACTGTACTTACTGTACTTCATTGCTTTTATATTGTATTGTATACTGCGTACTGGAAAATATATAAATGACATTTCATATTATTAGAAACAATGGAATTCAAACTTCACCCATTTACTGTACAATGTTCTGTCACCTAACGGTAAGCCATCATATGTAACCGCAAACCTTCTGAGTTTATAACTGCCCAAATAAGCAGAAAAACAATTTTCTGTAGACGAAAATGAAGTGCTGAAGGAGGGTTCCCATCTCACCGCTGACCACACAGCGACTAAATGGATGAAACAAATATTTTGGCGGCCCAGTGTTGCAACCCAGATTCCCAACTGCCACATTGAATTAGCAGCCACATCATTTACATGCTGCATGTAGTAACTCAAAGCTCCAGTTTGTCCTATCCTCCGCAGCCCTCTCCACCAATTTCTAATTAGGTTGATTCAGAACAGTGCCTTCTTCGCAGCGAGACCCCATTACTTATTCCTGTCCGGCAAAGGGCACACTGTGACCCACAGAACCCTGTCACCATGTTACACATGCCTGCAACAGGGGAGCCGCTGACCCCTGACGCTGGGGAGCTTAGCAGCTGGCGCAGACGTCTCCAGAGGGCAGCATCTCGGTTGCTACGCTCAAAATCGGCATTGGGGCTCATACACAGATTTTTGCTAAGATTAAAAAAGAGCCACAGCATTCCATCAAACCTCTTATAATCGGTCAAGAGGCTGTATATTCTGGGTCATCTCTGCTTCACACACGAGAGACAGAGTGTTCCTATAGCCGCCTCCCCTCCCTGGCTTGGTGTCGAGCTTTCCTTTCTTGGGCAGATTAAATGGAGAGCCAGCTGTATCCAGGGGACAAGCTGCCACAGGCCTCTCCAAGGTGACCCCTGGCAAAGCTGGCAGCACATCTGTAGCCCTGACACATCCAGAATCCCATAGGCAATCTAATAGCCCAGGTTGCTGGCAGGGAGGCTTAAGCAAAGGGCCTGGCTGCTCTCATTCTACACTTGTCCATGAGAAGTACTAGAGGGCAAAGGGGATACAGCAGGAATATGTTGAGGTTCTGGAGCACATAAGCGCATTATTTAAAATTGGCCTGTTGACGACATCAGGTATCACTTCATATGAACGTGAATTGCAACAATGCTGATTAATTGTCTGCTTAAACATCTCTCTGTCAGCCATCAATTCATCTGCTGTTCACATATTAGAACATTCCAATTACTGTGGTATATTTGTTGTAGGAAAACCAGCAGGTAGGCATTTATGGTAGACAGGTGTGCATAAATAATTCGCATGCCCCTCTAAGGCTATGCTTTTTTTTTTTTTTTATTGGGTCCAGCTATGGTGGACTTGCAAGTAGTCATATAATGATTACAGATCTTCCTGCTTGGGCGACAGCCAGAGCTTGAAAGCCTCAGTATGGTCGGTAGAAGGTGAACCCATTGTCTCTATAAGTGGAGACATCCTCTTGCAATCAGTACTGCCAGTCGGGATCCTCTTCATTGCAGATCTAAGCCATCCTCCAGTCAGCACAGGGCCTACGTAGCTCCTAATTGCTTCCATCTTCCAGTGCTTGGGTGGGCTTCCCCATGCAACTCAGAGCTGATCTATTTCCATTTATATCACTTCTTGTCAAATCCAGCAAGTCAGTTGCAGCTCAGTGGTGTAATTGGTAAGTAGGTAATCTTTCTTTTCACAAGTGTCTTTGTCCTAATGGAAGATTGAAGAAAACTGTGAAGAAGTTGCGGTTGTCCATATTTGTCCACTTTTCCTTGGTTTGCAGGAGATGTGTGTATGGCGCAGGTATTGGCACAGGTGCAGCACAGGAAGGAAAGACTGAAATATGAGCCGGCTGCGGGAGACCAGCCATGATGGTCGACTGGGAGCATTAATGGAGCAGATTAGATATCCCAGCAAAGAGGGAGAACGGAGGGGGTGTACGAGGGGAAACAAGCATGAACGGGCCTCTCAGTCAATACATTTCTTCCTGACTGCGAGGACGTCGGCTGGGAGGAAACGTCGGGAGAACCAGTGGAAATGAATGAAAACGATCCTTACACAATAAGGAACAATAAAAAAGGAGCCAGGCAGGTTAAGCAGGCCTGTAAATGACAGTCTGAGCTTCTATCCATTCCAGCTGGTCGGCCCTGGGTGACCTATTTGCCGACTGTCTGGTACTAATTCTGAGTAATGTCAGGTTCGTGAATTCTCACTCGCCACGTGCACAGGTTTTGCCAGTTGATTAGGGATTTATGGGGAAATGGTCTTGAACTTTGGCATTGGGTACCACCTGCTGGTGCATGAGTGTAACTGAGATAAATGCAAAGCTGCATTCTTTTCCGCCTGGTGAAAGGTCTTTATTCATGAACGTATAGAACATAGATTATACATTTTAGAATCGCTTATTAGAGGTAAGCAAATGATTTGATTAATACAAAATGTAATGAAACAGGAGGGATGGTAGCTCAGTGGTTAAGGCTCTTGGTTACTGATTGGAGAATCAGGGGTTCAATTTTTATCGCCCTTTTATCGCCAATATGTCTCCCTTGGACCCCAAGGCCCTTGACCCCATATGCTCCAGGGGTTTTGTGTTATGGTTGACCCTGCGCTCTGACCCCAGCTTCCTGAAAAATAAGCAGTGGGATATGCAAAGAAACAAATGTGCTGTAAAGTATGTTACAAATAAAGGCTCTTCTTCTTCGATCATATTTCCATAACGATGATACATCATTTGTTTTTAAGCAATTATTTCACTCCCCCATTCCATGTCAGGGCATTTATTATTCATGAACAAAAACTTATCATAAATAATGTGCTGTTTGAAATGCTAATTCTGGAACGTGCTGAACGGGTTATGAGAGCCGTGTGCATTTCGGAGCGTGACATCATTATTAGTGAACACCTCCGAGGCCCAGGCTTTCTGCAAACTTTGCTGACTTTGCTTCCTCTGAAACCTTGGCCAGATGGCATGTTTGCTCTCATCTCTATCGCCTGATTTCCTATGCTGCCAGGGCTCCCCCTTGCCTAGCCCCTCCTTCTGAATGCGGTGTCAGGTACACACTGTAAAAGAGGTGCAGGGGGGGTGGGGGTGATGGTAGCTTTTCACCTGCTCCTTCTGTAGGACCCCTGCTGAGAGCAAGCTGTTCCCTCAGTGCCCTCCTTGAACGACACAACACACGGACACACCTGTCCTGAAGCTCTCAGGCCTCCCACCTTCGAATGCACTCTGGAGGCTGCGCATTAATAAACAAGCTACAGGACCAATCATTAGGGTGAACATTAGAGCTATTAAAAATCATAATAAACCCCCTGTTGTGAAAAAACAGTTACTTGTGAAGAATTGGTCCATGGTAAGTCTCCAGTGGTTTAAGTGGCACCTGGAGAGAGGCTTTCTTCGCCGAGTGAACGTTTATGTGCTTTAGTGGTCGGTGTGGAGTACAGCCATGCTGGTCCGGAGAACGTGCAGGCAGGCAGCAGGAAGGAGGAGAACCACTCATTGTTTAGTATCTCTGCAGGACTGTAGCTAATAAAACTAAACGAGACCTGAGGGGAAGCAGCTGAACTTCCTGTAGCGGTTGTATTTATTTATTCGGAGGGTCCATTTTAGGTCTCTTGAGCAGCCCGTAAACAAAAAAAAAGCTTTCCTCTGCTCCAGATCGCCTGTTTTACCCTTATTTATTTATAATTCCCTGAAACCACTTTGTGTTGCAACTTGATAGCTCCTTGCTTGTGAAAATGCCGGTTTCATCAGGATTACAAAAAAGAATGAGCACCCCCGCCCCCGCCCCCCCTCTCTAACCCCCACTCATACCTTTTTTTTTCTTTCCTTTTCTTTTTTTTCCCTCGTTTTTTTGTCTCTTAATTCCGGCCCCTGGCCACTCACGCAAATAAATACCTTTCTACTTAAACATACATTGGCTAATTAATCTATTCCATCTGCTGTTCTCTCTGCATTGCTTCCATGACACAGAAGTTTCCGAATCAGATTTGGATCATATTGTGTTGATAAGTGAAACATTATGAAGAAAAGCTGGAAAAATACAATTGAAAGGGAACAGACTGATCAAATAAACAGAAGTTAATCCGTTCTGATTTCACACTTGCTCAAATGGACATTGAGGGGTTTTTAAGGATTTTAGTCAGAATTTGCTCTGGCACTTTTATATTTTATAAAAAATAAAAAAAAAATAAAAGAAGAAGAAGAATTTTTTATTTATAAAGCACCTTTAAAAGTAAAAAGAAAACCATAAAAATGCAATAACATACAATAAAAATACAATTAAAAATAAATAAATAAATTTAGAAATAAATAAATATCACAGATACATCACAAAAAAAAACAACACCTGAAAAGCAGATTTGAAAACACTAAAAGCCACTATCATATATAATCTCAATGCAGAGAGAATTTCAAAGTTTTGGTGAACAGGAAGAAAAAGCCTGATCACCCATAAAACATAAACAGGTAGGAGGAATGACTAAAAGACCAGAATCAGAGGGATGGAGATCACGCCTTGGAGTGTAGACAGTTACAATGTGTGACAAGTAACAGGTGCCATAACATGAAGGGTTTTGTTGGTCATCTTAAGAAACTTTTAATCAATCCAAAATCTAACAGGGAGCCAATGCAATGACTGGAAAACCGGAATAATATGCTCACCAGACCCGGTCTTTGTTAAAATCCTCGCAGCTGAATTTTGAACAACCTGCAATTTGTTTAAAGTAGATTTAAAAACCCCAACAAACATAATTTTAGTTTCATCTAGTTTAGTTTCAGCTACATCCTGATAAATATGCATCATTCTGGAATTTTGTTTTGCTTTCGGTGAGAACAGACGATGCATATGCGAACTCCGAGTCTCTCCTGAGGAATGGCAGGTTTCACAGACAGTTGTTGCTTGACTTTGGAACATCTGGTCAACCAACTGGGGATTTGTCTTTATTCCCTCTGGTGAACAACGATGATTGTTAGACTTGTAATATTTAAGGGAAAAAGGTTTTTTTTTTTTTTTCATTCTTTACTTAACCTTACAAAGCTGCATTTGGGAACTGACTGCAGGGCATGTTAGAGAAATTCCCTGGACATGTTAAAAAATGCTCTGCTCGGAGAAGAAAACTCTCCCATAGAGGACTGTAGGATCTTTTGCTTTGGGTCTGGAACTGATTTTAATGCTTATGTTGCTAATTAATATGCACAAATATGTATTTTTATAGTGCACATTTCTATCCTTAGTGCACATTTTTCTTGTTTTATCAAAATCTATTGAATTACACTAGGTAGATAAAAGTGTTAGAATACTTGATTTTTCAGCCACATGTGGTTCTTCCCCAAACTGTTACCACAAAAGTTTGAGACAAACAATTCTATACAACATCTTTGGATGCAGAAGCATAAAATTTTCTCTTCACTTGAAACAATTTTCCTGTGCACAAAGCCAGCCCCATGAAGATATGCTTTGCATGGTTTGGAGTGGAAGATCTCCTGCTATAGAGCTCTGACTTCAACCCCTAATGAAGACCTTTGGGAGGAATATGAACTCCGACCACACCTGCACCCCAGATCTCCTCACCTCACCTACATCAGAACATGAAGTTTACTAACACCCTTGTGGCTTCACAAATCTCCACAAAATATCTGGAATATCTTTTCAGAAGAGTGGAGTTTATTATAACGGGAAATTGGGATTAAATTTGGAATGGGATGTTCAAAAAGAAGCACATGCCAATCGTATGGTTGTTCCTCATGGTCAACTATGCAACTATGCTGTTGTGCTAATATCAAAAATATAAGACAGTAGGAAATGAAGCATTTCTACATTATTCTACATTATCTAATGTACATGCTGTTGCATGCTGTTGTTTGACAGACCCTGTTGCGTAGCAGAATTATTTTATTCTCTTCATCATTTTTAATGGTGGCTAACAAGCCACTGTACTTGTTGTAGGCTCTAGGCTACTTAGCTGGCGCTATGAATACCGGCCATCTTCTGTATTGCAGCTGGAGGCCATTTACTGATGATTTTATGATACAAACTAAAAATAATTCTCTCTCTTCTTCTCTCTACTGTGTCTCTCTTTATCTCTCTCCATCACTCTCGAGTCTTGTATCCTGTAATGTCGGCTTCTCCAGAAGGTCCGAGATGTGGCCTTGCACAACTGTTACAGCATGTGACTTCTTTCTGGCAGCTGTTCCTTCCAGAGGCTTGGTCTGAATATTCATGATGGTTGTATTCCCTTGGCCTATAGGCTACAGCTGTCCCCACACAAGTGTACACACACACACACACACACACACACACACACACACACACACACACACACACACACACACACTGCTAGACGTGTTGTCATTCCCCTGCATCTTATATTGTCTTGACAAGGCCCTTTTTATCGTCAGCATAAAATATTTAGCTTTAGTACCGTGATGGACTGAGTAACACAATGATGTTTTCTCAGATACTGATCAGAGTGTGAATAAGACTAAGCTTGAAACCAGGCTAAGAGTATGTAAAGAAACCAGGCATACGGATGGTCCTGGAGCTTCACATCCTTCTCCGGTTCTCTATCAATTTCCTCCAGCGACACAGCGACGTTCTTGTCTTATCTGCCAGGGCTCTGAACCTCGTGCCAGTCAATGTTCAAGTGTCGATCTAAAGTTCTACTCTCACATTAAGTCACTGTATCCAGTAGTCTCTGGAAGTGATGGAACGCTAAGAGCTGTCTAAGAGATGACAGTATGACAGACAAGATTTGGATGGTTGCTGCAAGTTTTTGGTCCATGAACATTTTTCTTCCTCATTTGAGAGATATGTACTATAGTCAAGAAGTGAAGAAGAACCAGTCTCAAAAACAAGTTGATTTAACTCTTTAATCCAATATAATGGTATACGTAACATTACAGGCTCAGACAGAAGAATCAGAAACATGGAATTTCATGTGCATTAAAACTGTTTTCAAAAAACACTTTCCCCAACATCCTCAACGTCCTGATTTGTTCATATCTACATCATCATAAATCATGTAGTTGAGTTAAAGTAAAGATCCACTCAGTAAAATGTGACTCCAGTAAAAGCAAAAGTGTCCCTTTAAACTTTCACTTGAGTAAAAGTACAAAAGTTTTTGCCTTCAAATGTACATTCAATAATAAAAGTATCCGATCTACTATGATTTATTATAACTATAATGTTCCTGTTATCATTTTTTTTTAACAAGACTCTTTACTTAATCAACTCAGTTTATGTGTAAAGACTCGAATGTGACTCTCAGCACACTGATCTATTAATAGAATGATATTAAAGACTCAAACACTGATTGATTTCTATTACAATGATCATGACCCCAAAACCTTCTTTTCAACTACTTAAAAAAAATTGTGTTAATAAGTTCACGTGTGTTGTAGCGAGTTCGAATCGAGTTTCTTCATCATTTATTTCTCTCCAAATGTTCTGCTTGCTGTAGAACTGATGCTGTATGTTGGTGTTTAGTAGATGCACCAAGCACCAATTAAAACGAGTCTAAAACAGAGCTCGAACCTGATTGGTGACTTGCTGAGTGTTTCAACAGTTACGTTTTTATCCTCGTGAATAAAAAGGAACGACTGATTTCACAAAATGTAGTCGAGTAAAAAGTGAGATATTTGACTTTGAAATGTAGTGAAGTTAAAATAAAAGTCTGCCCAAACGGAAACACTTACAAGTACAGATACGCGGAAAAGCTACTAAACTACAGTAACAACTACATTTGCTTTGTTACTGTTCACCACTGGAAGAACTTTGCGAGATTATACGGTGCGCTGTAATCAAGATAGAGCGAAAGGACAATAGGGCAAGTGTGCTGGAGTGGGTGTAAGACTAATGAAGGTGTGTTTGAGAGATGAAGACGATGCACACACACACCCTACTGCACCCCTCTTGCCCCTTGCTGGCCAGTTGGGCTGGAGGATTTGAGTGATGGTGTCACTGTGTCCCACTTCTCTCCTCTTCATCGCTCATGTCCTTTTGAGGCCAGTATATGGTGTACTGCACTCTCTCTCTGGGTTCATCACTCACCTCTGCTGGCAGGAAGCTCGAGAAGGATTCATTCATTTCTACTCAAGAACATTGACCACCAGTCCTCTGGGACTTCAGCGCAACACATGGCTCTGATCACAACGTGAACCCTAATTGACTCAAAACTATGGTCGTAATAGCACAAAGTGGTGTGTGTGTGTGGAGTGTGAGGTGTGGTGTGAAATGTAGAAAGTGTACGAGTGAAAAAATAAATGATAAATATATTAACTTTAATGTTTAAAAATCAGGATAATTGGAGGAAACTGGAAAATTTTGGAACCTGGGCGTTGGCGATTGTTTGGAACCAGTACGACCTCGTTTCGAACCTCTTGCCATTAGTTATAATTGAGCAGTGGTGTGTTTACATTTTTGGACATAAAATTGTTACTTTCTTGTACATTTTAGCATAGGGAAATTATTTCTTCACATATCCCAGCAATTTTAGGAAGCTGATAGTAGCAATAGGCAATAGTGGGTCAATACCCAGAACCTTTGTGACCCTTTGGCAATTGGGGCAGTAGTATACTGGTTAAAGCATTGGATTCTGGATTTGTAGGTCATGAGATCAATTCCTAGCCACACCAAGCTGCCTCTCCTTAAGCAAGGTCCTTAACCCCCATAGCTGCTAAGTTGTATGAATGTTGGTAAAGAGAAGACGCTCTTAATAAGGGCATCTGCCCAATACCCTAAATGGAGGCTTTCTTTAGGACTGAAAATCTGACCAGGAAAAGTCTTATGGGATTTTTATATATTATATTATTATGTATTATATAAAAATTATATATTTTTTTCAATATTGGACCTCATATTGCTTCTCCTATGATCATGTCCAATATGCCTGTAAGACCGGAGGTGCAAAAATGGGGTATGCAGTATAGCAGTGCATAAGGGGCTGGCACATGCTGGGGGACGCCATAAGACTCTTCTTAAATACATGATAAATGTAATTACAGACTGTAGCCATTAGAGGACAGTAGCGCCTGAGATCTGATTTACCCCGGACATTTAGCAGGCGTTTTTACTGTATTCTACTCTCTATACATTATGTAACCAAAGAAAAATGATTAAAGTCCTTTATTAGTGACAAAAGTCACAAACTAATGAACCCAATCAATCCAGTAATCACATATTCATTCTTATTATTATAATTATAAATTATTTAAGAAGTTCCTTTGCTTTGATCGACAGTTCTTGTTTTTTTCAGGAAGTTGATTTAATCCTTAGTTATTTATTAATTATTATTATTATTATTATTATTATTATTATTATTATTATTGTTGTTTTTTTGAAGTCTTAAAATGAAATATTTGGCATCCTTATTTTCCAAGCTAATAATAAAAATAACAGGCTAGAAAAGGCACATAATATATACAGTAAATTATAGCATAAAATATATAATAAGAGCAAGGGTACGATTTGCCTGATCTGTTTGACAGTAGAAGAATGACAGATTTTCAATAAAAAGAAATAAACGCAATCAGAATCTGAATGAGAATCGTTTTTGTTTCCAAATATCACGGGGTTGCATGTACAATTAATTTGTCATGGTGGGCTGGTGTTATGAAAATATAAAAAATAATAATAAAATAATAAATTAAGATAAAGTCATTAACTATAAAGTTTGTGCAGATGTAAAGTATGTAAAGATGTAAATGTATCTCTGTAAAGCAGCTTTGAAACAATATCCATTGTAAAAAAAAAAGTGTATACTACCAAATAAAATAAAATTGAATTGAATTAAAGTGAGGCAGTGCAAATAATAAGATTTCCCAAATAGGTCAAAGGTGCAGGGTTGCAATATAGTGATCCTTGATGCCTGTTTTAATGTAACACAGTGAGGTTTATATTACTGTAATGTTCGTGTTTAAGGAAGCAGGTTAGAGATGATGATGAGGTCGGTTGCGGATAGGAAGAAGTTCATTTCCACCCAAACTAAAGGATGTTTGCGCATGTAAAAATGTTTCAGATAGTGCTGACTTCTCTGCGCTTGTCAGAAGTGTGTTGCGAGCTGATAGCGAGGTCTCAGCAAAGGCGGCGATGAGTGGAGACATCAAATCCTCATCGGAGTCGCCTCCCCTGGCACTGTCTCTGTGAGTTAGTCACACTGTGGGAGATGGGCATCGACCATCGTCCTGCTGCTGCTGCTTCTGCAACCCACCATAGGCCTGGCGCTGACCGTGCACCTGAAAGCCTAATGTTCATACACACGCCTCACATGGATTTAAAAAAATGAACCATTTAGAAAGGTCCTAATGAGTCGTAGTTTTTGCCACCGTGCCGAATCCACACCTTGTACAGGATTGCGTAGTGAAATGTAAAATTTCATGTAAAAATCAGGAATACGTGCATGCTCATAACAGCATTTTTCATCCCCCGGTCTCTCTTGTCCCCTGTTATTGTGCGCAGCTGCACTCAGAGGAGTCTCGTCATATTACAGTTACCAAAGCAATTTCATTCGGCAAACGGCGTAATTAGTGGATGCGCCTGGGAACTTCCTTTTAGTTAATTGTCATCCTAGTCACCTGTCGGTTCCAACCCGGTGCCGTGGAGGGCTCTTAGGAATCTGCGCATGTGTGCGTGCGTGTGCGTGCGTGTGTGTGTGTGTGTGTGTGTGTAGAGTGGGAGAGGCAGCAGTTTTCAGCGTCCAGCTGCGCACTCCAAGCTGCAATTCTTTCCCACTCTTTTTTCCCCAGTCAGGAACAGCTGTCAGGTGTCTAATAATGTTTTTCAAACCGTCAGAGGGCATGGAATTGTACCCTACATCTGTGTGTGCACATATATATATATATATATATATATATATATATATATATATATATATATATATATATATATATATATATATACATGCATTAGGGAAGTGAATCTCCATAACTGAGGATGATGCAAGTCAACGATATGATAGATTAAAGATGTCATCTGATTTTGATTCGATTTAACACAATACAATACGACGCAGTGGAAAAAATATGCAGAATTCAATATGGTACAGATAGTTCACGTTTATTTTGTTGGATCAGACAGACAGCAAATCAGCAAATCAGCAAATCAGAAATTCACATAATGGCCCCTTTTAACACACACGCCTTTGTAGTGCAAAAAAACAAGATGTAAAAAAATCAGACGTTCTTTTCCTGTTGTGTCTGTGGGAAAATGCAGCTCTACCTCTGCCATGTTAATCTGTATTCCATGTGAATCTCAGGACACGCCTCTGTCTCCGTAGTGTTGCGTTAAGTCATTTTCACGTTGTAGCTGAGCTAACGCCCCCTGAGAAAGCGTTTAACGAGGAGAAATCGATCCACATAGAAAACGGTCACAGATTTATTGTCACTTTTTAGGTAATAAAAGTAAAGAGCTAATGCTAATAATAATAATAAATAAATATTTTTTTTCCAGATTTTCCGCTGCAATTCAGTGAATCTTAACATTCCTAAAATATATATATATATATATTAAAATATGTTTGCTTTATCGCACCTTGCCGAGGTGGTACACAGAGTGTATCTATCCAGGACGAGCGCTTTATGAGCACTTATGTGTGCCAAATAAACATACATATGTAATAAGCAGAGAACATGCAGCCTCCTGGCACTGTGTGCTGCTCTCTGCCCATGTGCACAAACAGAAGGAATGAGGGGGAGGCTGAAAATGTGTTAGATATACCCAGCATATGCCTCGCTATTCC
>NC_060892.1:3191489-3278989 GCF_014805685.1 Silurus meridionalis
AATTTCATTCATACTCGCTTTTGGTCTCCAGTTTTTCTCACTTGCTTTTTCTTCAATCATTCTTAATATTTGCAAACCAGTAAGTGTTTTTTTTTTCTCAAGATCTTTCGTTCATCTCTTGAAAAATAAGGGACAATACTATAGAAATTATATATTTTAGAGTAGTCAATGTTCAGCTTGTACATCATACAGATTTACTGTCCTCTAAAAATAACAACATACAGCCATTAGTGTCTAAATAACTGGCAACAAAAGCGAGTACATTTACATTTGCGACATTTAGCAGACGCCCTTGTCCAGAGCAACGTACAAAAGTGCTTTGTGTCTCAAAATCTACGCTTGTACGCAAACCTGGAAAGTGCTAATTTAAGTGTTTCAGGAAGAGGTAGGTCGTCAACTGTTGCTTGAAGATAGCCAGGGACTCTGCTGTACGAACATCTAGGGGAAGTTCATCCCACCACCTCGGTGCCAGAACAGAGAAGAGCCTTGGAGTACACCCTAAGTGAACATGTCAAAACTGTGTCCAAAGTGTGAATATTTGGTGTAAACATCGTTATGTTGCGCTGCCTTAATCCTCCTGGGTATGGAATTCACCAGAGCTGCATAGGTTGTTGCTGGGATCCACTTCCACTCCTCCATAATGACATTACAGAGCTGCTGGATGATAGACACATGAAGCCCCACAGGTGCCCGAAAGGGTTCAGGTCTTCATACTTGGCCACTCCATCACCTTCAGCTTCCTCAGCAAGTCATCTTGGTGGTGTGTTTGGGGTCGTTATTGTGTTGGAAAACTGCCGTTCAGCCCGGTTTCTAAAGGGAGGGCATGATGTCATGCTTCAGAATGTCACAGTGCATGTTGGAATCCATGTTTCCTTCAATTAACTGCAGCTCCTCAGAACCAGCAGCACACATGTAGCCCCAGACCATGATGCTACCACCACCATGCTTGACTTTGGGCAAGACACAATTTTCTTGGTGCTCCTCACATGCTGGACACTATCTAAGCCAAATAAGTGTATCTTAGCAGACCACAGGACATGGTTCCAGTAATTCATGCTCTTGGACAGGTCGTCTTCAGCAAACATTTTGCAGGCCTTCTTGTGAGCCAACTTCAGAAGAGGCTTCCTTCCTTGACAGCGGCGATGCAAACTGACTTGTTGTGGTGTGTGGCGTACGGTCTGAGCACTGACAAGAGGACCTTCCACTCCTGCAACCTCTAAAACAACGATGCAGCTCTCAGGCATCCGTTTTTTTTAAGCAACTTCTGCACCTGACGCACAGCACGAGGACTCTGTTCCGAGTGGAACCTGCCTTGGAAAACCTCTGTATGACCCTGACTACTGTACTGTAACTCAGTTTCAGGGTGTTACTGATCTTCTTCTATACTTAGGCAACTTTTATTTCTCAAATCCTCAGAGTCTTTAACATGAGGTCCATGTTGAACAGTATGAGGGAATTGTACTCAAAACACCTCATTTTAACTGCTTAACAAGATACACCAATTTGTATGGTTCTGTAAAGCAGACAAAAAACATGAACATGATTAATTGAACATGTGACTTTGCATAGTTACACCACGTACAGCTGTTATAACTGAGGGTGTACTCACTTTTGTTGCCATCTATGTAGACAATAATGGCTGTATGTTGTTATTTTTAGACGACAGTAAATCTGTACTGATATACAGTTGTGTTCAAAATTATTCAACCCCCACTGAAATTGATTGTTTTGGTCGGTTTGACATTGATTATGATCATTCAGTCATCCTGCTTACAATTAAATCAAAGAGGCACGTGTAGGTCAGACAAATATAACATAACATTTATAATGAAATAACCACAAATGTCTTTTCTGAGCTCACATCATTATCAGTTTTATTCAACCCCCAAGTGACATTCAATCTTAGTACTTAGTACAACATCCTTTTACAGTAATAACAGCTTTTAAACGTGAAGCATAGCTTGACACAAGTGTCTTGTAGCGATCTACGGGTATCTTCGCCCATTCATCATGGGCAAAAGCCTCCAGTTCAGTCACATTCTTAGGCTTGCGCACTGCAACTGCTTTCTTTAAGTCCCACCAGAGGTTCTCAATCGGATTTAAGTCTGGTGACTGCGATGGCCACTTCAAAATGTTCCAGCCTTTAATCTGCAACCATGCTCTAGTGGACTTGGAGGTATGCTTGGGATCATTGTCCTGTTGAAAGGTCCAACGCCTTCCAAGCCTCAGGTTTGTGACGGACTGCATCACATTGTCATCCAATATCTCCTGGTACTGAAGAGAATTCATGGTACCTTGCACACGCTGAAGCTTCCCAGTACCTGCAGAAGCAAAACAGCCCCAAAGCATGATTGACCCCCCGCCATGCTTCACAGTAGGCAAGGTGTTCTTTTCTTCATAGGCCTTGTTCTTCCTCCTCCAAACATAGCGTTGATCCATGGGCCCAAACAGTTCTAATTTTGTTTCATCAGTCCACAGAACACTATCCCAAAACTTCTGTGGTTTGTCCACATGACTTTTGGCATACTGCAGTCGACTCTTCTTATTCTTTGGGGACAGCAAGGGGGTGCGCCTGGGAGTTCTGGCATGGAGGCCTTCATTACGCAGGGTGCGCCGTATTGTCTGAGCAGAAACTTCAGTACCCACATCTGACAAATCTTTTCTCAGTTCCTCAGCAGTCACACGGGACTTTTCTCCACTCTACGCTTCAGGTAGCGCACAGCAGTCGAAGTCAGCATCTTCTTTCTGCCACGACCAGGTAGCGTTTCAACAGTGCCCTTTGCCTTGAATTTGCGAATGATGCTTCCTATGGTGTCTCTTGGTATGTTTAACATCTTTGCAATCTTCTTATAGCCATTGCCCTTCCTGTAAAGAGTAATCACCTGTTCTCTTGTCTTCCTGGACCATTCTCTTGACCTCACCATGTTTGTAACCACACCAGTAAATGTCTAGAAGGAGCTGAGTATCACAGTCATTTTAAAGCTGCCTAATTGGTGCTTATTAGGCTTTATTGCTGCTCCCTGATATCCACAGGTGTTTTCAATACCTGATTGAAAACACTTCATTGAACCTCTGTTCTTCAGAGTGGTAGTCTTTAAGGGGTTGAATAATTATGTCAATATAGAATTCACAAAAGAAACATTTACTACTGTATTACAAAACTAATTGATGTCATTTTAGTTGCATATGGTTCTTTAAGAAGTCCTTGTAGGATTTCATTCTGAATACAATTACAAATGTACACTAAATTCCCTAAAACCATTTACAGCATTGGGGGTTGAATAATTTTGAACACAACTGTACAAGCTGCACATTAACTACTCTAAAATATATCCAAGTTTCATTTCTTCAGTATTGTCCCTTGAGAAGATTATACTAAAATGGTTGCCGAAATGTGAGGGGTGCACTCACTTTTGTGAGATACTGTATACTTGTTCTATAAGTATATTTTTCTTATGCCATTTTGCTCTACTGATATTCACCTGATAATGTCTACCTGTATCTTTACACCGTTATAGTGCTATAATTGTGTCATCATTTATTTACCCGCTGTCTTACCATTGGTTAAATTGGGAAATAACTATTTATAGTTATTCGTGCTATGACAGGGAAACTGAAATTGAGCCTAACCTATTACGAGTGTTTTAAATAGGGCTGTCAAATATTTAATCACAACCCAACTCGCGATTAATCGTGAGATTAATCACGATTAATCACACGATTAATCGCAATTAATCGTGTAATTAATTGCAACATAATCGCATATTTTCATCTGTTTTAAATAGAAATGTCATGAATAAATGTGTGTTGCATTAAAGGTTTTAATTTAGCCTCTTTTATGTTTATTTATTTACATTTTAGATAAAAATGGTCAAACAGAAACGTGCGCTGGTTTATAATGCGTTTATTTTGAATGCCCTAATTTTAAACATTGTAAATCTTTTCCATGCTGATAAATTTTTCTACTGATGCTCTGATTAAACGGTTGTTTTCTCTCTCAGATCCGAGTCCATACATGTACTTTTTTCACCCATTTCTCAAACCTCAGGAATATTTCTCATTCCCTTTCATTCATTAAGTGGCATTTAATGCCTCGTTGTTCTGAGACCGAGGTCTTGACCTACTTGTGCATATAAGAGGAGTCATTGCTGTTTTATCATGACCTCAGGTCCAGGAGCAGTCTTGTGAGGCCAGTCCAGAGAGCTCAGGGCCTGTAGAGACGGTAGACAAGGGTCTACAGGATGGCGAGGCTGCCTCTAAGGCCAGTGATGATTTCATTTTTACAACTTGACAAATGAACTATACTCTATTTTTCTTGCTTCTTTGCACCATTATCTCATTGGCTTATGGAGATCTTATGTTTGGATATATATATGATTGTTTTATTTATTTATTTTTTTTCATTTAGAAGCTAAAGTCTTCAGAAAGAACGCTTGAGGTTGTGGCTGAGGATGTTTCAGATCTCCCCTGGAAAAGGTGGGTGTGTCAGAGCTTTAACATTGCCCTCGTCACCCAATTTGGGTGTGAATACCATCTGATTAAAGCTAAAGGTCGATACTTGGAGGATAGTGCGCACTATTCAGAACTTACCGAACCCGCATCTGTAGCAAACTGCACAAGCTCGAATATATTTGTGTGGATTTAATAGATGTTTTTTTTTTTAATTCCACAACAGCTGACAAAGGAGAAGAAATTGATTTGGTCACAGATACACATACAATGGCATTTACAAGGTGGACTTTTCAGGAAAAGCTGGACATCGTGAGGAAAGGGCTGCTAGAACAGTTGTTAAGCTTTTCCAGGAATCGTTAATACTTTTGCGTTTTCTTTCCTGTACGATTTTCCCAAAAACACACAATTTGGGAATTTGGTTTCTGCTGGAGATGTTTTATGGGGACGGTGCAGTTGTGGCTACAGTGAAAGGAGACATGTGTGTTTGTCGCTTTAGTAGACATTCATTCTTACTGCTACAGTGCTCTGTTCTACTGCGTTTCTCTATAAGATGTCTGCTTTCTACAGACGTGGCATCATGCAGCTATTAAGAGTTGGATTGATTCAGGCAGGACACCACTCAAGGCTTGGGTGTGAAAAACACGACCCACCAGGCAGTGAAAATATCAAGGTCGATCCCCAAGTATTTATAGACATGCCTGTATCCATTCTGGGATTTAACTTTAAAGGGTCTCGGAGAGGCAAAAAGGCCAGGTAGATGAATAAATTTGGATCTTATGTTGCCTAAATATTACATTTATCTAAATATCAATATACTGTGGAAAAAATCGGCACCTTCCTATTTCTCATTATTATTTTTTTTTTCCTCCCGTGGTTTGTGTAGTTATGGATGCTTTGCCTGTCCGTGTCTTTGTAATATAATAGGCGTATTATTATTACAATGTGTTCCAACATTAAATCATTAAAGTTATTATGGAGAAATTGCGTTTTAAAGACGTTTTAAAGGTGAAAGAGAGAGAGAGAGAGAGAGAGAGAAGAAGAAACTGAAAGTGAGCCAGAGCATGCCTGTGGTATTCAAAGTAAGGAAATGATGAATGTTTAAATGGGATACTGGGATAGTGTGTTCGGATGGGATATTGGGGTCGGGTAATTTTAGCAATGTGGAACAAATCTCAGAACCCGGTGTGTGAGAAAAAAGGAGAAATATAAAGCAGGATTGCTTTGGGGTGATGGTTTGGTGCGAGTGAGAATGTTTCTATGGTATAATGGAATGGTTATTGTGATGGGAAAGCATTGTGTGTGTGTGTGTGTGTGTGTGTGTGTGTGTGTGTGTGTGTGTGTGTGTGTGTGTGTTTACAGACTCCTAGCCTTGCCAACAGCCAGAGAAACTTCAGCAAGCTTCCAGCAACGTCTGTGGATGTAGCAGCACTTTTACCTCCAGTGCCTCCTTCATCCACCAGCCCTGACTTTGAGTGCTGCAGCAAAGGTACCAGTTTAATTTCCTGCGTTCCTCCAGAGCACATCGGACACATACAGGGTTCTCTAAATGGAATTCAAGTTTTATTACTTTGGCTGAAACAACGGCGCTATCATCATTTAAATGGAATGGAACGTTTCGAAGAGGTAGTTCAATCGATGAAGGTGTAGCTCAGTGGTTCACATGTTAGACTTCTGATCAGAAGATCGTGAGTTTAAATCCCACCACTACTAAGCTTTCATTTCTGGGCCCCTGAGCAAGGCCCTTAGTTGTATGAATGAGATTATTGTAAGGCCCTCTGGATAAGGGCGTCCGCCAAATGCCGTAAATGTAAACGTTCACCTGGCAGAAGTGGATGATGATTATGGAATCATGTGTATCAGAAAAACATACACAAGAAAAACTTTATTAGACAGAAATAAAATCACGTAAAATTGATTCCCAACCTTCAACTGAATAATTTCAGGTTATTAAATATTGAATTTTAGTGCTTCAACAGAGGTACGAGTTGAGCCAGAATTAAAAAAATCATTCTTTACTATTATACTATAATAAATACACACAAAAGTATTCAGACACCTGACTTTTCCAGCCATTTGTGCTTCTTCCCCAATCTGTTACCACAAACCTGGAGGCACTTGATTGTATTGGATGTCTATAAATGTGGTAGCATGACATTTTGCTTTCACTTGAACTAGGAGGGCCAAATCTGTGACACCAAGTGTGCACAAAGCCGGTTCTGTAAAGATGTGCTTTCCATGGGTTGGATGAAGTGGAAGATCTCCTGCTGTAGAACTCTAAAGACCCCAGGCCTCCTCACCTAACCTACATCAGTACCTGACTTTACTAACACCCTTGTTTCTGATGCATTTCCACAAGATTTAGTAGAACATCTTCACAGAAGATAATATGGGCAAATGGGGACTGAATGTGGAATGGGATGTTAAATGTAGAAAAAATAAATACAATAAAAACACACGAAAGCAATCGACCCAAGACCACAAACTCCGTAAAATTAAACCTGTCATTCTGTCAGAAAGGTTTCAGTATAAAAGCTACTCTGGTGGTGTGTGTTTACGTTTTATTTGTCACTGGATTTTGTTCATTTCCTCCTCTGTTGTGTGTCAGTTTATTAAAGTCAGCGCTGATAAGTGACCAATTTGGCATCTCATAAGCTGTAATGTGTCATATATTCCCTAGTGTGCAGTGGGCCATTGGCTTCCTACACACGCACACATGCCGTCCTGCTTTTCCATCATGTGCTTGGTGTCCATGATCACCTGGGCACAGTGGGTATAGATGATCTCTGTGTCCTTGATATATCTTTGTTCATACAATAACCTCCACTCTTCTAGGGGATGTTCCACAAGATTTGGGACTGGTGGTGGATTAGTGATTAAGGCATTGGGCTCTAAATCAGAAGTTCATGAGTTCAAATCCCAGCCACACCAACTTGCCACTCCTGGGCCCCTAAACAAGGCTATTAATGCCCATAGCTGCTTAGTTGTATGAATGATAGAAAATGTAAGTCACTCTGGATGAGGGCGTCTGCCAAATGCCATTGATGCAATGTAGTTTTTTCCTGGGGTGCAGTCAGAGTTCCAATTCAACCCAAAGGTGTTTAATAGGTTTGGAGCTCTAAAGCAGGAGATCTTCTTCTCCAACCCATGTAAAGCATATCTTCATGGAGCTGGCACATGCTGGAACATAGTATTAATCAACAACAACATCTCCACCAAGTTAATACAGTAATACTGAAAGATGAGGCCCAGTGCTTTTTTTCCCAGAATACCCAACTGTTTCATGTGTCTTAATCTTTTACACGTGCACACACACAGATTAGATCAGATCCAGCTTTTAACCAAAATGTCAGACTATTAACCAAAAAAACTGGTCCTATATTTTTCAGTGTGTGTGTTTGGTTCAGCTAATGCAGAAAACTGGACATTAGAATCTGCATATTATTCCTGTGACTGGAACACTGAACACTAGATGTTCTGAGAATATCAACATTATCATTGACAAACATCAAGACAGCCCCCCACCCCACCCTCTGCGTCTCGTGTGTAAAGTAAAACTTTATTTAGATTCAGACTGATCTAAACAACAGGATACACATTTTTATATTAATCCATTTCTTAATCCTGTGAATCACTGGCTGCTGTGAAATCCCAGAAGATAAGATCACACACAACACACATTAACATCCAGCACATGAAGACATCTCCCACATTTCTCCCCTGCTCACTTTTTTCTCCACGTCTTACCTCTGTTTCTCTGGTGTTTGCAGACCCTGCGACGTGTCCCATTGTACCAGGGCAGGAAACTGTGATCGAGATCTCTAAAGGCCGCTCTGGACTCGGTCTCAGTATCGTCGGAGGCAAAGACACACAGCTGGTATGGGACACACCTGCACTAACCGAGCATATGCTATTTTGAGTTTAAACCAGTAGTGTTTATAAAAAAAAAAAAATTTGCAGTAAAGTTAATTATTATTAACAAGTGGTTGCAGAAGTGTCATATCTATCTATCTATCTATCTATCTATCTATCTATCTATCTATCTATCTATATATATATATATATATATATATATATATATATATATATATATATATATATATATATATATATATATATATAAAATACCGTATTTTCCGGACTATAAGCCGTCGTTTTGAACCCCGCAGCTTAAACAACGAAGCGGCTAATTTATGGATTTTTTCCTGGGTTTTCCCCGGTTTCACAAACTTCAAGCCAAAAAACCCCATAACATTAGACCAATCAAAATTTCCGAACTGAAACGAAAAAACGCACCTCACTTGTGTTCTGCAATTTTTAAACGCACGACTATGCCAAAAGATAAACTCCTGAGAGAAATAGTTGTGAAAGGAAGGAGGAAGACAGTGAACAATTACGGATACTGATTAGTCAAAGAAACTTAGAAAAGAGCATCAAAAAATAATAAGGACATATTCCTCGGTCTTGCACACATGCAGTAATAGCGGAAAAATGCGGCGGCAGGCTATTCCCAAAATGCCGCTCTGCTCTTAAAGGAGCCACAACATATTTCACCCGTTACACCGTGTAACAGACTCTGTCTTTCATTGAAGCGTGTGTAAAGTTCATTAGTTTCAGTGTAGACTTTGTAGACTTCAGTGTAGCGGCTTATAGACAGGTGCGGCTTATTTATGTTCAAAATACAAATCTTTGTCAAATTTGGTGGGTGCGGCTTATATATGGGTGTGCTTAATAGTCCGGAAATTATGGTAAATAAATTATATGAATATTTACATATATGACACATTAGCATAAGGTATTTTTAATAAAACAAATCTGGAAGTCTGAAGATAAGTAGAATGTTATCGGCAGATTTTTACATTAGAATCAATTAAAATGTCTTTATTTATTACAAATACAATATAATGTCGAAATATTGAATGGCTTATTGTATTAGGGATGTTACAGGGTTGCTTATACGGCTTTATGGGTCGTCTCAGTCGTCTTTTAAGAGTGTTTTTAATTAAGTTCTCTGAGAATGAAATGCGTCTGTATCTAGTTTTTACCTTGATCCTGTCTGATCTAGCGCTTTAATCATTTTTATTGTATCCATAAATAAAATGCATTGACATTTAATCCAATTCAGGGAAAATCACCCCCTCAGCAAACCAGCTCAGAGCTTGATGCACGCAAGTCAGGATCGTTAGCAGTTTGTGCTTGGGAATGTCCTGAATGATTCAAATCGCTGGTGTGTACGGGAAAGCAACAATAACATTATGACCCTAGCGCACTGCATATAGAACGGCAGTGCTTTCAGAGGTGGCCTAGATCCTGTCTGAAGAAGGGTTTAACAATAAGATCATACACTGTATATCATTACAGATTCAAAACCTCAACTCCTTCATGCCAGAGCCTTTAGATGTTCAATGATGAAGGAACAGCATATGTAGAATGTTATTTTGAGTGTTGATTAAGTCTTAAGAAGTCAACTGTCTAGATGGCTCGGGATCATCCGGGCTTCTCTTTGAAATCTTCACGAGGTGGGACGCAAAAAAGATTCAAGAGTCCGGGATTGAAGTGTTCAGAAAGAGCTTATGAAACCTTTCAAGGAACCGAAATTCATGATATCAATATATTTATTATTAATTGTTCATTGATTGTCTCGAGTGCAAAATGGTTCATGGCAAATTGGAGTCCAAAACTCCACTTCACACTGCGACTGTTCGTATTGACTGCAGACCAAAGCCATTTTCATGGTTCCTATGGGGAACCATTAATAGTGAACTCAAGTGGATTTTTTTTTCCATTTATCCATGGCGCATCATCCTCAGCAGATCCGGAGAGCAGAAGAAGACACGATGAATGCTATCTCAGGTTTAAGACCCACAGAAAGGGAGAGAAATGCAGATTAGGTAATATAATGCGGGGAGGTGGTAGCTTAGTGATAAAAAGCATTGGTCTTTGGATCAGAAGGTTATGAGTTCAAATCTTAGCCACACCAAGCTGCCAATCCTGGGCCCCTGAGCAAGGCCCTTAACACCCATGGAGGTAATTGTAAGATGTTTTGCATAAGGGCATCTGCCAAATGTAATGTAGTGGTTAAGGACAGTGTACACTGGGATCCCTGTGTAATGTTCTGCATGTTCTCCACATACGGCTTTCATCTGGTTATTTGATCTGGTTTTGTCCCACCTCCGATGCCTTAAGTTGGTTTAGTGGCAAGATCAACCCTGACTGTGACCTGGAGGAAGTGGTTACTGCAGAGGAACTAATGAATAAGCATCTTCCAGTTATCAGCCCAACCTTTGGTTTCTGCCCTGTGGAATCATTCTTTCTCCACATTGCTCCCATTGTGCCCTGACACTGTAGACTCTACAGGTGCCTCAGGCTTTAACAGCACACAGTCATTGGGCTGCAATCAGTATTACACACATTTTAGCTTCATGAGCCATCTGGCTTTACAGAAGACCTGCTCTGATATGACAGAAAAAAGCCCCCGGGGGTTCGTGTGATCTCATCAGGGAAATGTGGGATTCATTTACATGTTTTTTTAGCATTTGCACTATACGAACAAAATACCTGACCATAAGATTAGTATGAGCTTTTTTAAACATCCCATCCCACATTTGCTGTTATGAGCACCTCCACTCTTCAGAGAAGATGTTCCACTAGAATTTGTGGAGATTTATTCAGCCATAAGGGTGTTAGTAAATCAGGTAGTGATGTAGGGGAGATGTGGAGAACTGGGGTGCAGTCAGCGTTACATTCATCGGAAAATGTTTAATGGTGGTACAGAGCTCTATAGCAGGCCACTCAGATCTTCCAGTCCAACCCATGTAAAGCATATGTTCATGGAGCTGGCTTTGTGCACAGGGGCATCACCTTGCTGGAGCAGGTTTTGGGTCTCCCAGTTTAACTAAACAGGAAAATTCATATTCCCACATCCAAAGACATCTGATGCAAAGATGGTTTCTTGGCATTTTTGGCATTTGGGAAAAGGAAGTATTTATTTTCTCATTTCTTATATTGATTGACTGATTTACAGACACTTATCCTGATAGTTTGAGAGTTTTATTTCTATTCTAGACGACTGATGCAGGTTCTATAGATTATATGATGATTTCTATACAAATAAATGAATCCGGAAAGTTTCTCAAACTGGAGATGGGGTTTTTAGGGATCATAGTACCAGCACAACGGCATGTTCAGTGAATAACCAAAATGTCTGAACCCGCATGTGTGAGCTGGAAGGAGATTTCACTCCTCCGATATTAGTGAAAAATCAAGCGATATTTTGTTATCGTTACAGTTGATCATATGCTGTCAAAATATCACTGAATATGAGAATGCAGAACTGAAATCTGGAACACAGGAGCGAGTTCTAGTTTCTCAGCAGTGTAATAATGTGGAGAACAAATTATTAATTTTTAAAGTTTAGAGATGAAAACTTGAGAAGTTTCGATTAATGACTCTTCCAGATTTAAATTACACGGGATGAGTTGAAGAGTTACGAGTCTATAACTGATATTTTTTCCTCTCTGTCTCTTCCTCTCTTTCCCACCCTGTTTTTTCTTCTCATTCTAACCTTCTCTCTATTTCTATCCTTCTCCCTCTCTCTCCAGGATGCTATAGTGATCCATGAGGTGTACGAGGAGGGAGCAGCAGCCCGGGACGGCCGACTGTGGGCTGGAGACCAGATACTGGAGGTGAGAGAAGAGAACCTGGGGTGGAAAAAAAAAGATCATTCTGACATTTCTCTGTAAGAATCCTGAGTGATAGTAAGGGTGAGTAGTGGTGTTCTCATGCTGTATATTTTCCCTGGACCAGGAACCCTATGAGGAAACACAGATTTAATGAAATAAACATGCCTGAGGAGAAAACAGGAATATGTCTGTGTGACAGCAAACCTGCAATCATGATTCTCAGAAACAAACCCTTACTGAGACTGCTTGTTCTGCAGCAACCTGTAGAAGTGCTGCCATCTGCTGGATGAAATGTGTATTGCAGGCTGGTTTGGGGCTCCATTAAATCTGGTTTATTAAAAAGAATAAAATACTTTTTTATATATTAAAAACAAGCTTTTTTTATGATTGTTTAATAAAAAGTGAAAGTGGTAGCTTAGTGGTTAACCCATTGGACTTTGGAGCCGAAAATATAGATTTCAAATCCCACCAACACTAAACGGCCACTTCTGGGCCCCTGAGCAAGGCCCTTAACCCCATAGCTGCTCACCAATGCCGTGTCAGTAAAATGTACATGTTAAGATGCTGGATTTATGATGGAAAGGTTGTAGGTTTAAATCCCAGCACCACCAAGCAGGGTGGTGGCCCTGGAACAAGGAACTAAACCCTCAGCTGCTCAGGTGTATAAATTAGATCTGGGTCCTCGAAATAAATTTATCGATCAAATACCGTAATTCTGTTTATACTTTATAGCATGTAAAAGGCTCAAATATTTGGAAGATCTCTTATGAATCGTTTGTGCCGTCCTGTACAGGTGAACGGCGTGGACCTGCGCAGCGTGGCACACGAGGACGCCATCGCGGCTCTCAGACAGACTCCTGCCAAAGTGCGTCTGACGGTCCTGCGGGACGAGGCGCAGTACCGTGATGAGGAGAACCTGGACATTTTTTCTGTGGAACTGCAGAAGAAGAGTGGTCGAGGGCTTGGCCTCAGCATTGTGGGCAAGAGGTCGGTGGCCAGTTTTTTAACAGATTAGTCTATTTGATGGAATTATATTACTGCAAAAGAGACTCAAACCCATGGAAGAAAACACAGCAAAGACACACAAAAAAATATTTACACATAGGGGTAGAAATTCTGCCATTTCTTCCATTTCTCATGGTTTTAAAGCAACCTCCAGTTTTGCAGAAACATTCTGATATGAAATATTGGTCATATTGCGAAACCGAATCGCTCCATCATTTCGCCACTTTTCTCCATCCCCTTCCTGGTTTCTGCAGGAACGGCACAGGTGTCTTCATCTCAGACGTGGTTAAAGGTGGTGCAGCCGACGTGGACGGCCGACTCATGCAGGGAGACCAGATACTGTCTGTGGACGGCGAGGACATGAGACGAGCTTCTCAGGAGACAGTTGCTGCTGTCCTTAAGGTAAAGTCTTAAGCTCTGCTTACAACACCGCCAGAGATAATGCACCAGAGCCCAGACAGGATTAGAGAAGATTTACTCAAAGCCGGTTACAAAAGCAGTTGCTTAAAATAGCCACAAGGTGTCACTGTGGGTGTGCGTAGACTGAGGATCGTCTCATTTGTTTTAGATGTTTAGCCTGTGGATTTCAGTAAATACAAGATGTTTATTATAGAGTTTTATTCATGTACTATTAGGTTTTATATATTGTGTAAAAATATTAGTAAATCTTACTTTATCCATATTTATATTCATCTACTTTTTGGGGAGGTGGTAGTTGAAGGACACAAGTTCAAATCCCAGTATCACTGCTGGGCTTTTAAACAAGGCCCTTAACCCTCAACTGGTTCATTATAAGTCGCTCTGGATAAGGGTGTCTGCCAAATGCCGTAGATGTAGGATGATCTTTGATGGAGCCGAAAGGTCTCCTTGCTAGACATGGAGTTTTCCCATCATTTTGAATTCCATACTTGTCACATAACTTTGGTTCCACTGGAGTTCACACACTATCTGTAACTGTTCAGCTCATGCAAACTGGAATTGGTAACATACCCCGGACAGACTGGGAGATATTAGATTAGATATGTTGTGTTTGGGAGACATAAAGAGGAAAGACTGAAACTTGGATGTCAGATCTGCATTGCTGTCGCATCTCCAAGACTGGAGACCCAGCAAAAGTCCTGACCCTTGATCCGATTCTCAAGACTGAGAGTTTAAACACATTTCCAAAATAGCACAAATTTAAAATCAAGCTGCAAAGAGCCTGGCAAAAGAAAAGTATTGGGACACCTGACTTTCCCACCCATTCGTTTTTCTTCCCCAAAGTTGGAGACTCACAATTGTATAGGATGTTTCTGTATGTGATAGTGTGATGTTTCCCCTTCATTAGGTGAAGTAGGTAGGAACTAGGAGACCTGTTCCAGCATGACAAGTCAGCTCCATGAACATATGCTTTACATGGTTTGGAAGTGTGTGAAAGATCTTGAGTGCACTGCTGTAGAGCTCTATATCTCTATCGACCCCCTTCGGGATGATTATTTTACTCTGACTCCACCCCAGGCTTCCTCACCTCACCTACATCAATACCTGATTTTACTAATTGTGAATGAATCTCCACAAACCTCCACACACCAACATCTAGTGGAACATCTTCCCAGAAGAGTGGAGGTTATTCTAACAGCATATGATAACTAAATGTGGAATGGGATGTTCATCTAATGATCAAGTGTCTACAAACTTTTGTCCAAAGAGTGTATTTGGATTATCTAAATAAAAAAAACCCATACCAACATGTAATATACAAAAAAAGCATCATGGTAGATTTTAGGTAGTTTCAAATAAAGAATAAAACTGTTTTGTAGAAACTGATATGTAGGAAGGAAAGCATTCATATAAACCTTTATGCATTACAGCTGTCAGAACTGCTGTTATAGAAAATAATTCAACACCATTTAATAACATTTGAGATTTTAACGTTGCTGTGGTGAACTATTTTAAAAATGATATATAAAGGTAGATTCGGATATTGGAGGATATTTCGAGGTAAAAAAAAACACACACATGAATGATTAATATATGGGGAGGTGGTAGCTTAGTGGTTGAAGTTTGGATTATTGGACTTTGGATCTGAAGGTCATGAGTTTAAATCCCAGCCACACCGAGCCGCCTCTCCTGGGCCCCTGAGCACTTAACACCATTGCGGCTCAGTTGAGTAAAATGTAAGTCGCTCTGGTCGAGGGCATCTGCCAAATGATATGTAGACATTTCGGACGGTGTACATAAGCAGCATGTTGGACGAGCAGGAAATCACATACATTATCAATGCTGACTAGATAGCTGCTGACTTGCTTGGGCTTTTAACCCTCCAGGTTTCACTGTGTATATGTGACAAATATAAAGCTTCTTTACCTATAGCTTTTACAGCACACATGTGTGTGTGTGTACTTGTGTGTGTGTGTACATCAATACACGAGTGCATCATTCACAAACCCTACACTGTTCCCCCCGATCCAGTGTGCCAGGGGAATGGTTCAGCTAGAGTTAGGCCGACTGAAGGCCGCCTCTTGGATCACCTCCAGACGCACATCCCAGGGAAGCCAGGTGTGTAAACCAGGGTCGGGGTCCTCACTGCACTCTGCACTGCTGGCTCTGCATGTCTTCCCGTTCGACACACTCCAAACTCTAACCACTAACGCCAAACCAAGCTGTGGCCCCGACCACCATTTGGACACTGCATGGTCCACCATGGGACTGAATGTACAACATTCATGCCTGTTAAACAGCAATATGTGTGTGTGTGCGCACGATAACCTCGTACTGGCTTGGTCTTCTGTTGCGTGTGTGAACAGGGTCATTCACCTGCATGAGTAACTTTGCTACATGTGTAAATGTGAAGTGTGTATAATGTTTACCTTTTCTCAATGTCTTGCTCATTCCCTGTCCTTCTTCTGTTTCCAGAGTCATACATGTAATATGACCAATAGCATCCCTGCGGCTCCTGTGGCTCCTCCCACTGCCCCTCAACTCAGCCACTTACCCAGCAGCACTGAGAAAACTGGAACCGAAGCAAACACCAAGAGCTCTGGTATCTGTTTACACTCTCTAACCACTTTTTAGCCACCATTCAAATATCCAACCAGTCAAGCAGGTGGTGTCAGTGCAACACCTACACTTATACGAGGTGGTATCAAAAAGTTTCTAATCTAGTTTTGTAACACAGTCACAAAACAAGGAGCACCGCCCTTCATAACTCAGTGTTGAAAGACATTACTACTGGGTACATCGGGAGCTGCGCAACTATTCTGCGTCGCCATGTCCGTTTTTTCATGGACATCAAGTTAAAACAAAGATCAAACAAACATTTTTGTTTGGAACTGGGCAAATCTGAAGACTGGTAAACCGATCTGAACTGACTCAAATGCTACAGTAACTCAAATAATCACTACACTCCTGGGAAGCATCTCAGAATGAGGAAACCTTGAGACAGATGGGCTACAACAGCAGAAGGCCATATCTGGTCCTCATCAATTCAGCATTCTGGGAATTTGGCGAGGTGGCAACTTAGTGGTTTAGGCGTTGGTTTTTGGATCCGAAGGTTGCGAGTTCAAATCCCAGTCACACTTAATGCCATAGATGCTCAGTTGTATGAATGAGAACAGTGGAAGTCGCTCTGGATGAGGGCGTCTGCCAAATGGGGTAAATGTAATGAATCTGGCCTCAGGCTGTGCTTAAGATTCCTACTCTTTATTTGGAACCAGTTGTGGTTTTCTTCTTGTAGATATCTCATTTGAAGCTTCCATGCCTCCTGTGATGCTTTTCGATCCAGTACAGAGGTAAAACATGGTTATTTGAGTTACTGTAATCTTCCTTCTCAATCCTCTCTCATCCAAACGGTATTTCTACTCTGATGTTTTTGTTTTTTTGCATTATTCTCATGGTCTTGGGTGTAAAGAATGTTATGCATCGCACCAATGCTGTGTCCAGATAATGAGCTGATTGGATAATTCCACGAATGACTAACAGCAGGTTAGAGTTAAAGTGGCTAGGAATGCATGTGCATAGACTAAACGATCTATATTACAGTATTTTGTATAACTAATATGTGTAAATGTCTGGAAAACATCTGTCATTGCAGAAGAAGTTTTCTAAACATAGACTTGCATTTATTTAGTTTTTTTAGTAACGCTTATTATTATTATTATTATTATTATTATTATTATTATTATTAATAACATTTGTGATCCACATTTGAACAGTTTGCAATTTTACAAACTATTTAAAAAAATGCCTGCTTTGTTAAATAATATATAAAATAATAATTTATAATATGTTATAAAAATAAATTTGAATAAATCAAATGCACTTGTTTATTATATTAGTTAAGTTGAGTTATCAATTAAATTGACTAAAATGAAATAAATGGAAACGTTTTTATAATAATATTAAATACTTTACATTCAATTGACCCCATTCAGGGAATACAGATGTGCATGTCTACTTGTTCAACCTCCACGTCATGTCGTCCCTTGTCCACATCATAAAATAATTTTCTCGTCGCTTTGATCAAATTGCGAACGCTTTGGTACATTAATTTAATTGATTGTGTACAATTGTATATTGTTTCCTACATTATCATTTGTTTGTCATGCTGATCAAAAAAATCTTATACTGGTTCTCACGTGAATAGTGTCAACTTCCAAAACATCTGGGCATCAGTTAATTGAATGCAAAATGGTTCAACCAATTGTCAGAATCTGTCGAGCGAAAATTTCTGTTCACCTTTTTAATTTGTTTTGTAAATGCGTCTTGAATTGATGGATTGTGCAGATGAATCTTGAATGTCACTAATAAAGCCGAGTGAACGGCGTGAGATCAACCGATAATCGACTAGTTTTCTAAAACAGGGTCAAAGGTGAATCTTGTGAATCTTCAACCTTGGTGACGGAGCAAAACACAGAGTACAAATTCAGAGTACATTTGTGCTGTTGAAATGTATAGATGCCAAACAGAAGAAATTCAGCCTTGAGCATTTTCAATCATTGTAACCCAAACCGTAATTTACATGAGGAAATACTGAAACCGTGCACCGTCACATTTTAATGATCTTGTTTGTGAATAAGGGCGAAAGCGGTTCTGATGTCAGTGAGATATTTATTGACACTGATACTTTTGAGACATTACCTAAGGATTTTATGTAAAGTACAGGCTTTTGCAGGTAATCCATCATGTTTGTACTAATTGTTTTGAGAAATGCAACTCTGTAAAGTGAAAAACTGTAAAGTTTGAGTATATGAATATTGACTCGTATAGTCCTACAGATTTGTAGTTTAATGTGTGTATTATTTTGTCTCATTGCAGTGGTTGAAACGGGGCTGCGCACAGTGGAAATCACTCGTGTAAGAACTTGTTTTTCTGAAGCAACACCATGGGAATGATATTGAAAGCTTTTCATATGAGCGAGGCTTTATGAAGGTTTTGTGTGTGTGTGTGTGTGTGTGTGTGTGTGTGTGTGTGTGTGTGTGTGTGTGTGTGTGTCCACAGGGTCCAACTGATGCTTTAGGGATCAGTATAGCTGGAGGAAAGGGCAGTCCATTGGGAGACATCCCCATCTTCATCGCCATGATCCAGGCAAACGGTGTCGCTGCCAGGACACACCGCCTCAAGGTGACAACACACACACACACACACACACACCCTTCCCTCTCTCCTTTCATCTTTGTCCTCAGTATACAGACAGAAGAAGTGTTATTGATTGAGCTTTGTGCAGGAGAAGGCCACTGCTCTGAGTGGAATTGATTAATCAAATGCATGTTTGCGTTCCTTATAATTATGTCTCCCCGTCTCTCTCTCTCTCTCTCTCTCTCTCTCTCTGTAGGTTGGCGACCGTATCGTGAGCATCAACTCGCAGTCTCTAGAGGGTCTGACTCACGGGGAGGTGGTCACCATGCTAAAAAACGCCTACGGCAACATCACGTTACAGGTACGATCCTGAACCCTGAAGCTCACACACATGCTCACATGTACATTTACGTTTACGTTTACGCCAAGCGCTTTGAAGTCTCTATCAATATCGTATAATAGCGTATGAGCATAACATCATGACTGGTAAAGTAAATAACACTGGTTATCTCTTCATCATGGCACCTGTTAGTAGGTGGGATGTTTTAGGTAGCAAGTGAACATTTTGTCCTCAAATTTGATGTGTTTGAATCAGGAAAAATGGTGACGGCTAGACGACTGGGTCAGAGCGTCTCCATACTGCCACAGAGCAGTGGTCAGTATCAAAAGTGCTTAAAGGCAAAAACAGTGGTGAACTGGCGACAGGGTCGTGAGCAGCCGAGGCTCATTGATGTATGTAGGAAGCGAAGGCTGGTCCGTGACGAGCTCCTGTAGCTGAAATTACTGAAGAAGTTCTGGCTTTTAATGCTGGACAGGTTTTATTTTTCCAGCAAAAGGGGAACAACGCAATATTAGGCAGGTGATCATAATGTTATGGCTGATTGGTGGCCACAGTTATGCCTGGTCGCTGTATGTTAATTCACATGGAAATGTACAAAATCTCACATGTGGTGGGAGTTCATGTGGAAGTGCCTTGTTAGATTTTTTTATCACACCGAAACAGAAGCTCATATTGTTGTGGGGGGACACCAAATGTTGGAGACTGTGTGGGTTTTAGGAAGCCAAACATTGGCATATACTCTGGGAATGGCGAGTGATAAATCCTTTTCGGTCAGAGATTCATAAAGCAGTGGAACACATACTTAACACAGCCCTTCCTTTGCACTTTTCTACACTATTTCTGGTATAACATCTATTTACTATGTTTGTAAATGACATCTGTGTCATGGAAAAGATTATTTTCTCCCTACATCTTCAGAAAAATGTGTTTATTCAATTCTGGACTGAGTGAGTTGAATACACGAGGCAATTACAACCAGACGCTGTTGTGGTATAGAACAAATTATTAACTTTTTAAATAAAAAAATGGTTCTTGTGAATCCCCTTGCAGACTTCTCCGCTCTTATGTATTGGAAATTAGTATGGTTTTTTATCTACAATTAACAACCTTTGTTTTATGGAGTTGGATTATGAAGCATACTGTCTTTTTTTATGTGCTTATTATAGAATTAAAAAGAAAGAATAAAAAAGTTGTATGGCAGATAAGAATATACTGTAATTTCCGGACTATTAAACGCACCCAAATATAAGCCACACCCACTGAATTTGACAAAGATTTGTATTTTGAACATAAATAAGCCGCACCTGTCTATAAGCCGCTGTCTACACTGAAACTAATGAACTTTACACAGGCTTTAATGAAAGACAGTGTCTGTTACACGGCTTGTATCTAAACAGTAGCCTACCAAGAAAGTCATTGTTCACTGTCTTCCTCCTTCCTTTCACAACTATTTCTCTCGGGAGTTTATCTTTTGGCATCGCCGTGCGTTTAAAAATCACCATCGGTGAATCTTTTCTCCCGATGCCGTGCAGCTCAGAACACAGGTGAAGTGTGTTTTCATGCCCGGTTGTTTTCAGCGTGACGAATGATTCGCATTTCCTGTAGACAGTCCGAGTGAGCGGCAGGTTAAACGTCAGAGGAACATCATCCATATTTATGATGTGGTGCGGCCCGATTCAGTGGGAGCGCATCTGATTTAATATAAAGAGTTTCATTGGTTCACCTGAACCTGTTCCGCAGTTTTATTGGTCTAATGTTATGGGGCTCAGTTTTTTGGTGGCATGAAGCTTGTGAAACGGGGAAAACCCAGGAAATATCCATAAATTAGCCGCTTCATTGTTTAAGACACAGGGTTGAAAGTGCGGGAAAAATATAGTCCGGAAAATACGGTAATGTAATTCCTGTTTTGGAATAAATACTACTGTTTATGCTACAGCAAATAATTGCTAGTTATAGGAAGAGGCAGGTCTTCACACATCATGACTCAGCTGACTAAGAGAAGTTCATTCCACCACCTTGGTGCCAGAACTGAAAGAAATCATGATGTGTACCTAGCTTTTACCCTGAGAGATGGTGGGACCAGTTGAGCAGTTCTGTATGATCTGATAGCAAATAGGAAATAAACTGCATAGTAACAGATGGCAAATTTTTATTCCCTGTTCATCCCCTTTGACCTCTTTATCATTGTGCTGTGTTATTAGCACAGTCAGGAAATCTGCTCCAAAAACAAACAAACAAGCAAGCATTTTTAATAATGAATACATTAAACCTGTTTGTAAAGCAAATATTTGTACAAAGTATTTGCAACTGAGGCTGTGTTTTTATTCATGATTATATAAAATTAACTACACAGTGTTCGTGTGCACAGTTTCATGGTAACTCTGTTGCCCCACGATGCCAAATTGCCACCACAGAAATCGCAAATCCACCTGGCACGGATCTGACGAGCGTAAATTAGTGCACCTGAAAAGAGGAGGGTGGCTGTAAATCTCGAACAGTTGGCGAGGAAATAATTAGTTCAGAGTGATTTATACGGACCTTTTACGAGAACATTAACTGTTTTCGCTGGATTCATTTGTGGGCACTGCGGTTTTTATTTGCATTTTCTTCAGCACTTTTTTTTGGGGCTTTTTGATATACTAAAATGGAATTAGTTTTTTCTTTTGCTAAGCGTATATGCACTGACATCTGATATACTATATGAACAAAAGTTGGTGGAGACCTGATTACAAGATTGTATGTGCTTTATCAGAATCTCATTTCCTGTTAAAATAAGCTTTACTCTTCTGGGAAGATGTTCCACTAGATTTTGGACTGTTTTCGTGGAGATTTGTGTTTATTCAGGGTGTTCGTAAAGGCAGGTACTGACGGGAGGTGAGGTGAGGAGGGCTGGGGTGCAGTCAGTGCTCACATTCATCCTGTTGAGTAGGTATAAGTTTAGAGCTTTATAACTTGAGATCTTCCACACACTTCTATCTGGAGGTCGACCGATTTATGTATTTTTGTTGATTATTTGGCACTGATAGTTTAGATTGCAGGAACAATTGAAAAATCTATACCGATAGTTTTTCCGGGTTGCTTTATGCAGTACGAGAGCGGCCTCTAGAGGCGAATCAGTGTCACCACGTGTTGTTTAAAGGTTTTTTGTTGATTTTGTAACTGTTTTTATTTATTTGCTAATTTGCTTATTATTTTCTTTTTGTTTAAGTTCAAATGAATGTCTTTTATTTATCTAAATGTTTATTAATATAATTAACAAATTAATGATACTGTTAAAAATTTAAATAAAATAATGTTGTGTTCACTAGTATTTTACACGGAGTGTTAGGTTTGTTTGTTTTTATCGGTATCTGTAAAATCCACTATTGGTCGACCTCTACTTCCAAACCATGCAAAGCATATCTTCATGGAGCTGGCTTTGTGCACAGGGGTGTTGTCATGCTGGAACAGATTTGGGTCTCCTGGTACAAACGAAGGGAAGATTCCGTGCTCTATACGATTGTGCTTAATAGATTTGGAGGTCTGAAAAAAAGAACTACATTTTGTCCCTAATGTCGAGTTTATGAATTGTAGAATACTCTAATATTCAATACTGTGACCAGCCGAAGTCTCTTGCAGTAACTTTCCAATGAAATATGATGCTTTTTAACACTGATAATCTTGTGACACGAAATATCGGCCTTTGTCCCTGTAATCAGTGCGTTTTTGTGCGACGTGATTTAAAGAAGGTGCGTTTGCACAAGCTCGAACCCAAATCTCAGAATTTCATTTTTTGTGTGTGTGTGTGTGTGTGTGTGTGTGTGTGTGTGTAATCGATTTTTTTCGCCGATTGCTAGTGTGTAAATGCTGCTTTCGCATTTGACCTAGCCGTTAACCCAAGTCTGCTTTTGTATGCTTTTTCAGTCTTCTGTAAATTTCTCATTGGTTCTATCACCCACCTGTACATCCTGAAGCTTTTTTATTTCCTTCTGCAGGGCTGCTCGGTTTATTCATGCGCGATTGTATTCAAAATTGTGAGCGGGTGCGAAAGGTGTATAGATACACGGGTGTGAAAAAAAGAGAGGTTGTGTGTGCGATTGTGTTTGACTGAATGTATAGGATTGTGTTTGTGTGCTGATCACTGACTGGATGTGGGTGCTATACAGTACTGTGGGGGTGTGGAGAAGGTGTTTGTGTGTGTGTGTGTGTGTGTGTGTGTGTGTGTGTGTGTGTGTGTGTGTGTGTGTGTGGATTTATTGTAGTGTGTGAGTGGTTGGTGCTGTGTCACTGCGCCGTTATCAGCTCTCGGCAGCTGTGCGGCAGTTGAGCGCGGGTTGCCAGATAATCCCGGGCCTTTATGCAAATGCGCCGTTATCTGCCGCGCTCCAGGAGGAATGCAGCGAGCTTTCAAACAGGGGGAGCCCTGCCTGTACGCTGCTGATTAAACCAGCTAAGAGACCAATTACTGTTTACCCTCTCTCTCTCTCTCTCTCTCTCTCTCTCTCTCTCTCTCTCTCTCTCTCTCTGTCCCTCTCCCTCTCTCCTTCTCTCAGTCTTTACCACGTCCATTCCTGCTCATTTACGTACATGTCCTCTCATCTTTTTTTTCCCCTCAATAGTAGGTACATGTGAAATCCCCCCCACCCCCCTGGCACGTGTCAGATGCCACCTGACGTCTTAATATTTACTCTGATTATTTGATTATTTTTTGACATTGTTTTGGCCCCAAGAGACCAGAAAGTAACTGGATATGATTTATCTGCATGGTCTTTAAAAAAAAAATAATAATTCAGCAAATACTGTTCTCTGTCTCTCTCTGTCTTTTTCTGTTTGTCTCTCTCTCTCTCTCTCTCTCTCTCTCTCTCTCTCTCTCTTTCTGTTTGTCCATCTCTCTCTCCCTCTGCCTCTGTCTGTTTCTATGTCTATTTTTCTGTCTGTTGGTTTCTTTATTTCTTTCTGTTTGTTTCTCTGTCTCTTTTTCTGTCTGTCTCTCTGTCTGTCGGTCTCTGCCTCGGTCTTTCTGTCTGTTTTTTTGTCTGTCTGTCTGGCTGGCTCTGTCTGTCTAACTGTCTGTCTTGGTCTCTTAATCGGTCTCTTTCAGTTTGTCTGTCTATTTTCTCTGTCTCTCTGTTTCTCTGTCTGTCTCTCTCATTCTGTCTGTCTGTCTGTCTCTATCTTTTTTGCCTGTTTGTCTCAATTTCTGTCTCTTTTTCTGTCTTTCAGTCTCTCTCTCTCTCTCTCTCTCTCTCTCTCTCTCTCTGTCTCTTTCTGTCAGTTTTTCTGTCTGTCAGTCTCTCTGTTTCCCTTTTTCTGTCTGTCTCTCTCTGTCAGTCTCATTGTCTTTCTCTCTTTGTCTGACTCTGTCTGTTTTTCTGTCTGTCAGTCTCTCTGTCTATTTTCGCTGTTTCTCTCTTATTCTGTATGTCTGCCTCTCTCTGTTTCTTTGTCTCTATCTTTCTAACTTTGTCTTGTTTCTCTCTGTCTCTCTCTTTCTCTCTCTCTTTCTCTCCCCCTCCCTCTCTCTCTGAGAAGTGAATGTGATGGCAAGGGAATGTTTACACACTTTTTCTCCCAAACTGGCCAAGTCATTCTTTAATTAGCTTTTGTTTGTTGTTGTGCGTTTTAGTTTTAATTGCCTCGTCGCTAATTAAATATGGAAATGAGTTTTTTTTCTCTTTCGGAGCTCTGCCACCGCCGTCAGTGCAGTCATCAGGTTTAATTGATGTGTGGGCAAAAAAAAAAAAAAACAAACAACAAAAAAAACCCTCGAAATGCTGCAAAAAGAAAAAGAAGTCCTTTATTAATGCAGGAGAATAGAGACGGGGGCTGATGAGTGATGGTAGGAAGTGTTTGTCAGAGGATCGATGTCTTTGAAGCAGCGCCTGTCTGTGGAACAATCGTACGCATGGCATCCAGGACAGGAGGGATTACAGGGGTGCATTTCAACGCCCAACACACACATCACATTAGCAGATGCACGTTATCACAGGCATACAGTCATCTTTATGACACACAAGCTTTCAGACTCACTGATAGGAGTGCTGTGTGTGTGTGTGTGTGTGTGTGTGTGTGTGTGTGTGTGTGTGTGTGTTTTGACATATCTGGATGCGTGTATGCTTTCAAGGCCCATTTTTTCAGGATGTTTGATGATCTTCTGTGGGTCTCTCTGACAGGTGATAGCGGACACGAACATCAGCGCCATCGCCAGTCAGGTTGAGAGCATGTCCTCAAGCTCCACCCTGAGCACCAACCCCGAGGCCTTGATTACAGATCCAGAGTGAGTTATGAGACTCTCCATCCCATCACATTCCTTCATTTAAGTACTACACTCTTTCCACCAGATTTGATTCCTCTTACACGAACATGTTTTTTTTATTATTAAAATCATATTTTTGTCACTAACTTTAAATAAGACAAAACAAGACGATGTCCCACAAACCTCCTGTGACCTCAAACCAGTCTGGCTCTCAACCTCTGAACTCCAAATGCTCGAGTCACTCAAACTCTTTTTTTATAAACTGAGAATAGAGTTGCAAACATCTGGGAATTTTCAATACTGGAAACTTTCCATGGTAATTAACTGGAATAAACTGGAAATCTATTATATATTTATTATATAAAAATGTATGCAATTCTAGCTGAAATTGCACATCCATCTACTGTATCACATGCACACGGCACACTTGCTGCAGGGTTATTTAGGCCACACCCCCTACATGCACTGTGCATACCTCTATAACATAACGCACATCATTTCCTGTATCCTGCACACAAAATAACGTCCATCTTGTCGAGTTTTCACGTAAATTACATGAATATTACATCCATTTATGTTTAAAACCTCCTTGTGCTGTACGCCAGCTGTTGTGCAACCAAATTATACTAACAATTAAATCATGTTTGCATGTACGTCAGCTTATATTTATGCATATGATACAAATTTCTAACAAATTCCTATACATTTGTGTAAATTCCCATAAATTTCTGGTAAGTTTCCAACTTGGAATAATAATATTGGAATATTTCCAGATTTCTCCAGTCGACGTTTCCATGGAAAGTCTCTGGTCTAAGTTTTTGTGTTTAAAACATAATGTATGTTTCTTGTGACAGAACGCCAAAGCCAAAGAGCATCACGCTGGAGAAGGGCTCTGAAGGCCTCGGCTTTAGCATCGTAGGAGGCTTCGGGAGTCCGCATGGAGACCTGCCTATCTACGTCAAAACTGTCTTCTGCAAGGTACAAAAAAAACAAGCGTGTATAAATCTCCCGATTAAATATTTCCATGCGAAAGATGAGAGACGGAGGACTGGATCGTCTGTTTGTTTCTGGATTACGAACCAGTCATAATTCATTTCGTTTGGAGGTTCAAAAGATTCTGAATATCATCTGCAGAACACGAATTTAATAAATACTGGTCACAGATTAACCAAAAAGAAATACATTGAAAACCCCAATAAAAAAATTTCTAATAAATTAATTAGTCTTATCGACAGAATGTGGGGTTTCCAAATATCTGTGCTTTGTCTTGGTTGTGCTACAACCACCAGGAACCAGCAGGGGGCAGACAAGAGTCAAACATCAAAGCTAATACCCGATTCAGCGGCAGAATGGTTTTACTCACCAATGGTGATCATGTTCTGTCAGATCTTTGCGGTGAAGAAAATAATGCACAACCCTAAACAGCTCTTTGGATTGAAGATTCCAAATAAAATCCTTTTAGGAAGCAAAGAGCTGCAGAGGAACCGTCTTTTGTGCATGCCTTCTGGTTCCTAATGAGCGCTGTGTGGTCAAGGCTACAATATGAATTGTTTTTCTGTTATTCTATCATATGTAGAGTGATTGTTACTATAAGCATTATCATGTTGGAGAAAGCCTTTAGAATATGGTAAATCAGGGTAATGAAGGGATTCACATGGTCTTTATGAAGACTCCCAGTAAACTATCGCATTCAAGTGATGATTGATTTGTTTTCACTGGAGCAAAAGTGAGCGAGGATAATATTCCCCACACCGTTATACCGCCTCCACCGGCCTGTACTATTGAGTCAAGGCAGCTTGGGTTCATGGATTCCATAGTGTTGGTGTCAAAGTCTGACCATCCCATCTGTGTGGCTGTGCCTTTAACTTTCGTTTTGGTGAGCTTGTGCCCAGCCAGCATCAGCTTCCTGTTCTTGGATAACAGCAAAGAATCCTCCACTCCTCTAGGAAGATGTTCCACTAGATTTTAGAGTGTGCTTGTGGAGATTCATTCAGCAACAAGAGCATTATTATAATTGACGTAGATGAGTTGAGGAGGCCTGTGGTGCAGTCAGCATTCAACTTCATTCCAAAGATGTTCAATAGGGTTTAGAGCGCTGTAGCAAGAGATCTTTCATTTCAACCCCTGTAAAGCATATCTTCATGGAGCTGGCTTTGTGCACAGGGGCATTGTCATGCTCGAACTAGTTCAGGTGAAGTGCTACAGCATCCCAAAGTTTGGAGACAAACCAAATATGGCTGGAAAGGTTGTACCAAAACCTTTGTGTGTATGGAGTTTTTGTTGGATGAGATCAATTCAGTGTGCCATAAAAATTTTTCTCAAAATATATCTGTAGAAGGATTCATTTCCAAACAGCAAACCTGGAAAACCGCTGACCAGAATGCTGCGTTTTTGATACATACGTGTTGCCATTCAAGTAAAACATTTTATAAGAAAGGATCTTTGAGTGGCATGTAGACATTTAGAGAGTGATCATAACTTTCAATAAAGGCTACAATTGTAGTCTAGACCTTTCACGTTATGAAAACATTTGACTCATGAAACGAAAAATACAACAAAGGACACCCAGAACTGTTACGCAGCTAGAATCCAGTATAAGACAACTATGTGAGAACATTCCTCTCCTAAAATGTCATGCAACTGGTCTCCTCAGTTCCTAGATGAATACAGACAGAAGGTGTGATGCTACACAACATCAAATTAAAAATGACCTTATTTCTGTCTTTAAAATGGTATGTATTTTTAGGTTAAACATTTGATGTTTTTTGATGTTTTTTATTGTGAATATAATGAGTTTATGGGAATTTGCAAATCATTGCATTCTGTTTTTATCTACATTTTACCCAGTCTCCCAACTTTTTTGGAATTGGGGTTATACATCTGGAATTGACTTTTTCCTCCTGGGCCAAACAATGTACATGTCCTTACGCACCGTTTATGTGAGAAATGACTTGAAATGTACAGAAAGCTTTTTACGTCTGCTGTATATCCAAGAGGAATTTATGGTTGTAAAACAAAATCTGAAATCCTGATATTGATCTGTGTGTGTGTGTGTGTGTGTGTGTGTGTTTGTGTTTGTGTGTGTGTAGGGGGCAGCAGCGGTAGACGGGCGTCTAAAGCGTGGAGATCAGATCCTATCTGTAAATGGAGAGAGTCTGGAAGGAGTCACGCATGAGCAGGCCGTGGCCATCCTGAAGAAGCAGAGAGGGCTTGTCACACTGTCTGTACTGTCCTAACACAAACATACACTCGTAGGCACTGCCACGATACACACACACGCACACACACACCTTGATGTGGGCGCATGCATAGCCCCTGATTAAATTCTCCTTCAGGTGTGTAGAGCTCAGTAACCCAAACTCCATCCATGATCTTTTTGAGAATGAGATGGAGCCAACCCCAGTGTGTGTGTGTGTGTGTGTGTGTGTGTGTGTGTGTGTGCATTTCTCTAAACTTTCACTCAACAAGAAGGGAATTTGCTCATGACCCTCGTCTTGAATCCTTTTCCTTTCATTCAGTTACAACTTATAATAATCGACACTCCACTCGATCCAAGTGTGTAGATGAGGTGAGGGTGCGGTTCAGGGTTATGACTTTAGGGCAGATCGACCCTTCAGAGGCAAAATGAAAAATAAATGACACATTTCCCTGTTCTGACACAATGACAAAAAATAAATAAAGCATTAACAGTAACAGTCCAGGAATGAGACAGACAGGAACGATGTGATGGAATGTCACCAGAGATGTTGGGAAGTTTCCAGATTTCCATCCTAGAAGCAATACAAGTCGTTCTGAACAAACTTTACATATAAGAAGGTACATGCTTTATTTAAATACCATGATACCAATCTGTCCTCTGAGGGAGTTGATGGAGAGCTTAGTTTTTGTTTTTGTTTGTTTGTTTGTTTACATTTATACGGCAATGTTGGTTTAGTTTGGTGGTTAAATCTCTGGGTTACTGATCATAAGGTTGGAGGTTCAATCTCAGTTTTGCCAAGCTGCCACTGTTTGGCCCTTGAGCAAGGCCCTTGACCCTATTTTCTCCAGGGGTCCTATACCATGGCTGACCATGCGCTCTGACCACAGCTTCTTAACAAGCTGGGATAAACAAAATCTAGTGTCTTTCTGGTTGTTGGGTTCAAACCCCAGCACTGACAAGCTACTGCTGTTGGGCCCATGAGGGGGCACCTACTATGATCTGGCCATGCATGCTGAGCCCAGCTTCCTGACGAGATGTGATATACAAAAACCTAGTGGAAGTGTCAGCTCAGTGGTTAAGGCTGTTCAAGTCCCAGTATAACCAAGCTGCCACTCTTGGGCTCTTGAGCAAGGCCCTTAACCCTATCTGCTCTAGGGGTGCTGTATCATAACAACACCTTTCCAACAAGCTGGGATATGCGAGAACCTGGTGCAAGAGGTAACACAGTGGTTATGGCACTGGACTATTGATCATAAGGTCAGGGGTTTAAGCCCAAGCATCCACTCTTGGGCCCTTGAGCAAGGCCCTTAACCCATTTGTGCTTCCAGAGGCACTTCCTTACATAGGAAGAAACTATATCACTGTGTTATAATGTACAGGTGACAAATATAAAGCACTTTTACCTTTACATGAAGCACAAATGTCACTAATGACTAAAAAATAAATACGTCTGGAGCGAAATGCCGCAAAAAAGGGAAAACACAAGAACAAGGGCTTGATCATGGGAAATATAATATATACCATGGTATCTTTTTAGATTGAGTGAAAAACAGCATTTCCAGTGTCTGTCGTCTCTACACATTCACATCCACTGTATGAGCTGTGATTCCGGGTTTCAGTGTTTTCTCAGAGCAGGGAAACGTGTCAAACTTCTCACTATTGGTAACCACCCAATTGCCGTTATGTTGGGAAACAACTGATACAAATGATTTCTATTTTCATGCAAAGCTGCCAACAACCTTTTTTTTTTTTTGCCTGGAAACTAATTCATTGCACCAGATCTGTCACTGCAATAAAACATACACCCTGAACACACGTTCCCAATCGCTCATTCTGGACCTCAAAAATCGTTCGTTTCATAGAAAATAATAGGGATGAACTGTGAGAAGGGGCCGATGCTGGGTGTTATTTTTTCTCTGGCGATTATTAGATTCGATTCTTCCGTTATAGACGTCCTCTTCATTATCATATTTAGAGTCCCTGATTCTGACTGAATAATCGTTTTAGATTCCCAATTCAATATTTTTTTTTCTTTTTTTGTTTTTTCTTTTTATTTACTAAAGCTATCACCAGTGTTTCATCATTTAATTGCACAAATCCTGTCAGTGTAAATATGTAATTTATTTCCTTTATTCAAGTTCATTTTGTAGGTTTGCCCCAGCGTTCCTATCCGTAACTAAAATGAAAATGGTATGCGTGAGCGAGGTATGGTTTTTTTTTTACACAGTGTCGACCACAATATGAGGAAATCCTGTGTCAGCTGGACTCCCGATCTTCAAACGGAAATGTGCCAGATTCTTGCAAAGCCGCTTGACCTCGGGGTCGTAGAGAATTCACGAGGAGGTTCTCGCCAAAACCACTTTCTGCGTTGGGTTTTCACTCGAACACATTCGACACGTTTCGGATTCTGCTTGTACTGAGCTGTAGCATGAAAACACTACATTTGAACTTCCAATATATGTTCAAAATCAGGAGTGTCTGACTCAGAGAAGTTTCTTCACCCCGGCTCTAATGCACTATTAACACCTGTGAGGTCATTATAACACCTGAAACATGGAAAAGGGGTGGAGACCAGCGGCTGTACACATGATTAAATACAGTATTTTGTGTATTAGTGTAGAATGTTAGAAAATAGTGCCTAGTACATCGTCCGAGGCCTTGACTTGTAGCTGAAGGCTTAAATCACGTGCGATAAATGAAGTAGAATGATTTCTATTCGCTAGAATAATTTCGGGAATGCTCTGACTCCGACACTCCCGTTCAAAATGGTCCTAACCTTTCAGCTTAACGGTCCTTTTTTGGAAACGAGTGCAGCACAGTGGTGCCACTGGTCGAGGGTTTTCCCAGCGCACACTTGTTCTTCACTTGGCTTCCATGCGCAGACTGTTTCCTTTATGCTGTCTGCCTTGAACTCCCTTTAAAACATATGTCTGTATCCAATGTTTGTTTTCTCTCTCACCCTGTCTCTGTCAACCCCCCACCCCGCCCCAACCCTGTTTCCCTTCCCGACTTCAAATACAGAAAAATGCAAATGTTAATCGTTCCACCGGAAATGTTTAGTTTGTCGGTCAGTCTTTGTGAAATGATCATGTACTGTCAAATCCCAAAGAAACCATGTTTGAGATGCATTCTATCAGATAATGAGAGATGATCTAATAAACCTGATATCTACATTTACCCCTTTGATTCCATTCTTCATTCGCTTTTATATTATCTGTTCCACAGGAGTGTTGAATATACATTTCTGATTGGTCAGTTTCTCCAACAGAATAGTTTCTATTAAAGCCCATTGGCATCATTTCATTCTTAACAACCAGAAAGTCGTAGATTTCACATGAACGCATTTTGAAATGCTTGTTAGTGGAGTTTTCAGTGTCAGTAAATGTCAAAAGTCGAACTGTAACTTTAGAGATGAGAGGAAACTGTTACTAACTCAACATGCTGGTTCCATCCTCATCCTTCCATCCTCAACCACTACTCAACTCATCCCTCCATCCTCAACCACTACTCAACTCGTCCCTCCATCCTCAACCACTACTCAACTCGTCCCTCCATCCTCAACCACTACTCAACTCGTCCCTCCATCCTCTACCACTACTCAACTCGTCCCTTCATCCTCAACCACTACTCAACTCATCCCTCCATCCTCTACCACTACTCAACTAATCCCTCCATCCTCTACCACTACTCAACTCATCCCTCCATCCTCAACCACTACTCAACTCATCCCTCCATCCTTAACCACTACTCAACTCATCCCTCCATCCTCTACCACTACTCAACTCATCCCTCCATCCTTAACCACTACTCAACTAAACCTCCATCCTCAACCACTACTCAACTTATCTCTCCATCCTCTACCACTACTCAACTTATCCTTCCATCCTCAACCACTACTCAACTTATCCTTCCATCCTCAACCACTACTCAACTTATCCTTCCATCCTCAACCACTACTCAACTCATCCCTCCATCCTCAACCACTACTCAACTCATCCCTCCATCCTCTACCACTACTCAACTAATCCTCCATCCTCAACCACTACTCAACTCATCCTCCATCCTCAACCACTACTCAACTAATCCTCCATCCTCAACCACTACTCAACTCATCCCTCCATCCTCAACCACTACTCAACTCATCCCTCCATCCTCTACCACTACTCAACTCATCCCTCCATCCTCAACCACTACTCAACTCATCCCTCCATCCTCTACCACTACTCAACTAATCCCTCCATCCTCAACCACTACTCAACTCATCCTCCATCCTCAACCACTACTCAACTCATCCCTCCATCCTCAACCACTACTCAACTCATCCCTCCATCCTCTACCACTACTCAACTCATCCCTCCATCCTCAACCACTACTCAACTCATCCCTCCATCCTCTACCACTACTCAACTTATCCTTCCATCCTCAACCACTACTCAACTTATCCCTCCATCTTCAACCACTACTTAAGTCATCCCTCCATCCTTAACCACTACTCAACTTATCCCTCCATCCTCAACCACTACTCAACTCATCCCTCCATCCTTAACCACTACTCAACTCATCCCTCTATCCACTACTACTTCACCTATCCCTCTATCCTTTACCACTACACCATTCTCACAGGTTACAAGGAAGACATTCTTTAAGACTCTTCTATATTCCGTCACCTAGATGGTTAAGGTTAAACTTCAACTTGATGTCCTTAAAGCTGCGTCACTGTCCATCTTCAAAAATTATTCTTCCAGCAGTGCTTAAATACACACTTCTAACCAAATAAAATCCCGTTGCTTTAAAGTTTCTTTTCAAGAGGGATTTTACACTGATTGTATTCTCAGTTTGGGTCCAAATGAAACAATATTAAAATGTATTTATTAATAGAAACTTCAATGCACTTTTAAAAGTTGCTCTGGATAAAGGAGTCTGACGAATGTAATAAATGTAAATATATATATATAGTAGCTATTATTAGTAAATAAATCGGGATTTCAGCAGCTTGTGTCCGATTAGAGAAATAATGAATCAAATTAATTTCGATTCATATAAATTCATTCCTGTGATTTAACTTTATGGATACAATTAGCACATAGTGACATAACTGGTAAAAAAAAATCATTTGAAATAGATCCATATGTGTATATCCATAAACTTGTATACGTGTATAAAAGTGGCCAAAAAAGATTAAGGTCTTAAACATCCTAAACGTGGAATGGAGTTGCAGATCTGTTTCCAGAGTCACATGGCCGTCACGGTTTCTTCTGATTTGTGAAAAGTCACATTCTCATAAGCATCAGAGTGCTCATGGCTCCTGAAAATCAGAACAAGGTAAGTTAGTACTGATTAGCATAGAGGATGGAAGATAAAGATGATAAAGTTTAAAATCTCACCTGACTGAATCGAGATTTGAGTTCGATCCGTTGCTCATGGCATATTCATTGGGTATTACAGTAACCTTTTCCTCCTGGCTAGTATCAAACGACAACAAGCAAAAAGTGTCGACTCAGGAAGTTATTGATTACTCTTTGAGACATTGCTGAAACGACTAGTGTTTAAAACAGGAGCTAGCATCATGCTACAGTGTTATTGTGAAATGATAATCCAGGGCTCGGCATGTGTTACATGATTTTAATGTACGACACCAAAGGCTAAATAAGCTCATGATTAAATATGGAGAACATTATAAGGTGTAAGGCCTCACATCTTGCTGTGGATTATCACGTTATACAGAGTGGCTCAGGAAAAGGGGAAATTTGGGAACTAGGACCCTGAGGGCGTCTGCAATTGTTTGGAACCCGAGCTCATAATGAACCCCTTGCCATTAGTTATAATGGAGCAGTGGACTGGTGCGCAACGAGCGTTCAGTGTAAAGCCTTTTTTTATGAATCCTGATAGTGTGAGTGCTGCACAAAAGGAATCTTGTGTTATTACTAGGAAAAATGTCATAATCCCTTTTGATTATTTCAAAGCAACCGGTTTAGCCTTAAAAATAAAGAGGTTTCCAGGTGGTGTTCCAATGACGCTTGCGCCAGAGAATATCGAGGCTGTTCGAGCTGAAATCTTGAGGAGCTCTCACCACTCCGTTCCACAGCACGCGTCATCGCCGTGTCAAGCCGTGTCTTTGTAATGATGCACCAATGTTGTAATTACATGAGCAGACGGGTCACAATCATGACGTCATAACTGTTAACCTCATCATTATCACCATTTTTATTAAAGGAGTAGTAAAAGAAGACAAGTGAACACAACATGCAGTTTTTAAATGAAGGTTTTTATTTTTGAGGGAAAACAAAATCCAAAACAACATGGCCCTGTGTGAAAAAGTGTTTGCCCCTAAACCTAATAACTGGTTGGTCCACCCTTAGCAGCGACAACTGCAATCAAGCGTTTGCGAGAACTTGCAGTGAGTCTGTTACTGCACTGTGGAGGAATTTTGCTCCACTCATCTGTGCAGAATTGTTGTAATTCAGACACATTGGAGGATTTTCGAGCATGAACTGCATCTCAATAGGATTTAGGTCAGGACTTTGACTAGGCCACTCCAAAGTCTTCATTTTGTTTTTTTGTCAGCTGGTGTGTTTTGGTCACGAACAGATGGCTGGACATTCTCCTTCAGGATTTTTTGGGAAACAGCCGAATTCATGGTTATATTTTTCACAGCAAGTCTTCCAGGTCCTAAAGCAGCAAAACAGCCCCAGACCATCACACTACCACCACCATATTTTACTGTTGGTATGATGTTCTTTTTCTGAAATGCGGTGTTACTTTTACACCAGACATAATGGGACACACACCTTCCAAAAAGTTTAATGTTTGTCTCCTCAGTCCAAGAGTATTTTCCCAAAAGTCTTGGGGATCATCAAAATGTTTTCTGGCAAAACTGAGATGAGCCTTTATGTTCTTTTTGCTCATCAGCGGTGTTGGTCTTGGAACACTTGGACTATTTTTGCCGAGTCTCTTTCTTATGGTGGAGTCATGAACACTGACCTTAACTGAGGCAAGTGAGGCCTGCAGTTCTTTGAATGTTGTTGTGGGGTCTTTTGTGACCTCTTGGATGAGTCGTCACTGTGCTTTTGGGGTAATTTTGGTCACCTGGCCACTCCTGCGAAGATTCTCCACTGTTCCATGTTTTTGCCATTTGTGAATAATTTCTCTCACTGTGGTTCACTGGAGTCCCAAAGCTTTAGAAATGGCTTTATAACCTTTTCCAGACTCATAGAAATTAATTTCTTTCTTATTTGTTTCTGAATTTCTTTGGATCTCAGCATGATGTCTAGGTTTTGATGATCTTTTGATCTACTTCACTTTTTCAGGCAGGTCCTATTTAAGAGATTTCTTGATTGTGAACAGGTGTAGCAGTAATCAGGCCTGGATGTGGCGAGAGAAATAAACTCGGGTGTGATAAACCACTGTTTTAACACTTTCACACAGGACCATGTAGTTTTGGGTTTTGTTTTCCCTCAATAATAAAAACCTTCATTTAAAAACTGCATGTTGTGTTCACTTGTTTTAAGTTTTACTAATATTTAAGTTAGTTTGATGATCTGAAACATTAGTGTGACAAACATGCCAAAAACATGCACTTTTTCACACCACTGTAAAGAGTGGATCACTTTTGTAAATTATTGTATATACGGGTTTAGAATTCTGCTGATCCAAACCAGTTAATCAATAAAGCATTTTAATGTTGTGTTTTCTTCTTGAACGTTTTCTTCTTTATTTTGTCAAATCTGCATATTCTTCATATGACTTAAATGACACTCAGAAATCCTCAGCTCAGTAGGTCATTTTAGGAAATGTACAACTCTCTATAAAACTCTAACTCCGTTACTATGGATACATATGTTTATATTGAAAGCATTAATGGTTAAACTGACTGCAAGCTTCCTGAACTCCCTTCAGTCAATCACAATCCAGGATTCAGATACACCATACCACTGGGTAATTATAAAAAATAGTGTTCAGCATTTCTTTGTGAGCTAAATGATAAACGAAGGCTGAGGTAATGTTCAGGTGATTACCTCGAGTCCTCAAACCAGACTTTGTTGACAAGGAAAGCAACGAAGACCAGGAAGAGAAACACTGAAACAGCGATGATGCCAGTGAGCCAGTTTGGTAGAGCTCGAGCAGCACTCTCTAAAACACAGACCAAACCATATATGTAGAAACCTACACATGATGCTGATAAAACACTTCCCTCAATGTCCAGATATTGTAAGTATGCAACTATTGTAAGTATTTGATGTAATGAAATAGAAATGAATATATTTTTTTAGAACATTTCAGGGATTCTATGGTCAAATCCTCGTAAAAAAGAAATTTCCAAACAACATATAACCACTGATATGCTGGAGATTTCCGTAAGAAGCCACTGGTTCAGCAGATGAGAAAGGAGTCTCTAGTTTCAGTGGGTTTTCTCTTTAACAACACTTAAAGCTGTAAATTTACAACTTCGGATCAAAGGCGTTTGTGGAAACTCAACAGTTAAGATGTTTGACGTCTGATCAGAAGGCTGTGAGTTCTAATCCCAGCACAACGAATATAACCTGCCGTTTCTGAGCTACTGCTCACTTGTTATGAGATGATTGTAAGAATGTAACATAAATGCGTTTCGTTTTTCTCAGGTTACAAATAAATTCTGTTATTAGTAACAGCACAAGAGGAATGAAAAGAGAGGCTTGGTGAAAGAATGACCGTTTATTGCTGCTATAACACAATCGATGACGTTCCATGATCAAACATAAATGATCAAAATGTACAAATGAAATGGTTTTTTTATCTAAATTGTAATTGCTTGCAAATTATTGAGGTATAAGGGGGTTAAGCTATAGCATACCTGGGATATGCTGGTTTAGGAAAATACCCCAGGGGTCCTAACATTACACTGCAATGTCATTGGGTATTTTTTGCATATTGGTTTCCATGGTCAGGTGCCTTGTTTTTACATGCTGATGATATAATAATAATAATAATAATAACAGGAAGGTCATTAAATTACTGCAAAATGCCATAATGTAAATGTAATAATAATAATAAATAATAAAATTTATATTAATATAATAATTCTACAGTATATAAATATCATTTTTTAAATAATTAATATAATATTAATATTATATTAGTTATTTAATATTATTATTATATTATTATAATATTAATTATTTAAAGATTAATAAATAATATTATAATATTAATATAATTTATTTTTGTGTTGTGTATATACTGTATACTGTATTATGTCTCTATTCTTTTATATATTTGCATTTCTTTTGCGTTGCTGCTGTAACAGAGAAATTCTCACTGTGGGATTAATAAAGGTAAATCTTATCTTAAAATATAAAAATGTACATGTCATATGTACATTACAGCACAGTTAAATTCTTTCTTGTTAGTTAAGGGCCGTGCTCAAGGGCCCAATAGTGCCTGCTTGGCATGAACTCCCAACCTTCTGAACCCAGCACTTTAACCACTGAGCTACCACCTCCCCAGTAATAATTATTATATTAAAGAATAATAAAGAATACCCTTAATAATGTTAAAAATGTCAAGATCACAATTCTCGCCCCAACAAGATAACGATTGAAGAAATCTCACCTGCTTGTGCTGTAACAGCTCCCAGCATCAGCAGCAGGCAGTAAAGCGCTCGCACACTCGCTTTTCCCATTTCAGGTCTTTTTATTACAAAATTACTACAACACTTATAGTCTATAATGTGATACACTGCTGAAATGCATTCAGGTTCTATCACGAGTTCCTCAGACTGAGCAGGAGAGTCATATGAAGCTCTCTATCTATTAAACCCACACCTGTGAAGTCAATCATTTACTCACTTCATCAATCAATGCAGCCTGATTTTTTTTTTTTTTAAGTGTATTTTATTCATTTGACATTTTGTTAATTTTTTTTTGTGTTAAAACATTCAGATCAGGATTTTTTTATTATTATATATATATATATATATATATATATATATATATATATATATATATATATATATATATAATGCCACATGCTGTGTGTTCTCTGTTTTGGTAGATGTCCATGGCAGTGTGCACATTGCTGCAGGAAGTCATTCTCCACCAAAGCAGGAAGCTCATAAGTAAGTAAACACATTCCATTGGCCCATGAATGTAGCCGATTATGGGGGACTTTGGCTTTGTTAGGTGTGAGTGTGTGTGTGTGTGTGTGTGTGTGTGTGTGTGTGTGTGTGTGTGTGTGTGTGTGTGTGTGTGTGTGTTTCAGCGAGTAATACATCACCAAAGGATCACCCTAGAAAGCAAATCTTGCAACTTTTCCAAGTTGTCCATTAGCCAATCTTAGAAGAAACCATCTAATATGTTTAGGTGAAATAAAAATCTAGATCGTTTATTAGAAAATAAATATAAATAAATGTGCACATGGAATACCAAAAGTGCTGGGATACAAAAAAAAACAAGATGCGTTAATTATTTTCTAATGTTTGGAGAGAAAAGCATCAGGGTGTGAAAAGCTTGATTAACAAAGCAACAGTGTAGGGCATGGGGGCGGGGCTGAAGGACAGCAGGATCCGCCCCCTCAGCACTCAGGGGACTCATGAGCATCCTACAATCCTGAGGAGATGAGTCTTTCTCCCCAAGGTCGTCTCAGCGCCGGCCAAATTAGCAGCTCTTTATGAGCAGCCAAACTGTCCTGCCTCCTCTTTAGCTTTCACACACAGTGGGCTTCTCCCCTGGGGGGCATGCAGCGGTGATGGCTAAGCAGATAGCCATGAGAGAGCCGTGGGTCGGATCTTTCCATAGCAGAGCTCTGAGAACTGGTGGCCTCCAGGATTCACTGCCGGACACAGGGAGGGGTCTGTTAATTGAATCCCCCCCCCAAATCTACTTATCTGTAATAGGCAATAATGTTTTTTTATCCATCCATGAGGACGTCCTTTGTTGTCAGTGGACTCCTCTGAGATCCATCACTCTCTCCATGCTTCCATGTTTGTGAGACACTCTCTCTCTCACACACACACACACACATTGGGTTCCTGGTGGGAAAAAGAGGAGGAGTATTTGCTGCAGATAATTAAAAAGGGAAACACTGCTGTCAAACGGTGGTCAAAAGAGAGCTCACGTCGAATCCATCACGCCGAGTGTTTCGAGTGGTGAGAAGATGAATAGAGGGGCTTAATAGAATTAGATTGTCCTGGAAGTGTTTGATGATGGGTGTAATCTGTAGTGAGATATAATACGCGGCCATCAATGACAGGTGTTTTTAGTATTCATAACCAGTGATGATTGTCAGAAGATTTTTTTTTTTTTAATGAAGAGCAAATGCATTGTCCCGGTTTACACAAATCAGATCAGATGGTGTTGATCAGTTTTCTGAAAGAGCAGCTCTGATTGTAGAAACGTTCACCGATTTATATTAAAAGACTTGTTTTATAAAAATTAAAAATACTTAAAATGGATGATAGATACAGCAGGTTGTTCTGCCTCGCTGATCAGAACTGCTGATCACAATTAGGTTTGTGTTGAGCTTTGGGTTCACACCATCACGTTTTCTCTCTTTTACGAATTCGGCACGTTGTTCACACACAAATGCAGTTTTAAGGAAATCGTATGCATCAATATACACTATACATATGGACTAAATCTTTTGGGGCACCTGATGTTTTTTGGAAGATCTTGAGATCTACTGAACATTTTTTTGGGATGAATTTTTCATGCACCCCAGGCCCTTTTACCTCACCTTCATCAGTACCTGACTCCACGAACACCCTTGTGGCTGAAGGAATCTCCAGAAATCTCTACATGCACACTCATAAAACGGGTGGAACATCTGCCCTGAAGAGTGGAGGTTATTATGACAGCGAATGGAGAATAAATATGGAATGGGATGTTTAAAAAGCATATAGGAATCTTATGGTTGGGTGTCTACAAACCTTTGGTTGTATATTATAAGTCTAAAAGGAGCACAGAGGAGAAATTTAGATAAACAGAGTATAGATATTTATGTATAGTGTATCATCTCCTCAGATTGTCCTCTGTATCTGATGCTGTGTTAATAAACCACTCGGTCAATATCATTGTGTTTCTACATGACTGACCAATGGGCCAAAGTGAAGCTCATTGAGTCCATGCTGAACGACAAGGAGATCCGAGACCCTGTACCACCTCCTCTCACATTAAACACTTTTGTGCCAGTGGAAAACTCCTTTTTCTTTACCTCTTGAAATACATTATGTTGCTTTCATTTTGCAGACACTTTCATCTAATCCAAGCACACAGATGAGGAGTTTGTGTTTAACAGACATGGATTTGGTCACCCATCATTCCAGTCACTAGAGCAAAGGTTGAAACATGTCCTGCTAAATGTCTTACCTCGGTATTTACGGTATACGTGTTACATATACAGCGCCTGTGAAAAGTGTGGAAACCTTCAGTCTTGTATCAGTTATGTTCGTGTTTTTATGCAACAAACTCTGAGAATTGGACAGTGAATGAGTGGAAGAAAGTTCTGTGGATGGATAAGTTTGACATGTCTGTCTTTAAGAGAAGAACTTGACAGAAAGACAGAGAACAGGAAAGAAGCAGACTCCCTCACCCCCACAGTCAACACATGGAAGTGGAAGCTTAATAGTTTGGGGTTCTTTTGAAGCAGGGAAGGTTTTTTTCTGGAAAGTAAAAGGAATCCTGAATCAACATGGCTACCATTTTATTCTATACTTCAACACCGTCTGAACTGCGGCTCAGTGCAACGGACTTCGCCTACAACAAGACGATGATCCGAAGCGTACGTCTGAGTTCTGTAAGTGTTAATTAGAGAGCAAACAGACGTCTGGAGTGATATTTATAATTGAATGGCCTGCCCAGTCACCACACCTGAATCCTATTAAACTGCTCTGGGATGAAAGCAAGAAAGAAAGAAATCTCCAATTAGTGAAAAACAGCTTCAGCATGTTTTACAAGCGGCACGGCGAAGCGTTTCAGATGAAGCTTTGGAGAAATGAACGTCCGAATGCTGAGTGTGTAAAAAGCTGTTCTTCATTGTAATGGAAGAGTTTTTAATCTGTCTTGACGCTAGATATACATCTATTACAAGTGAAAGTACATTTTATAATCAAGTAACTGTCATTTTATAACTTAACTTGAGCAAATCTTTGGTCCGCCAACAAAAACAGTCCCCAAAGTAGCCACAGCTGGATAGAGCATTGTGTGTTGCCATGACAACACACAGACTGACTGACAGGACATATGTAGACACACACACACACACACACACACACACACACACAAAGTGAATTGTACCAGTAGTACACTTAACACTAAACATTGTCGCTTGTCCAATCAAATTAAGGAACGTGAACAAGTTATTGCACAATACTGATACCGAACAACTCGACCCAGCTCGATTTAGATCAGACTTTTCATTAATGTGCACAAAATTCTTGCCAGATGTAATGATACTGAACGTTTCCATAATGACTGACGGAAGTTATGCGTAATGAAGATCTGGAAAGGAAAGCAGACGGCAGGTAAACGCCACAGAGGAATTTTCTGTAGACAGAGAGAGAAAAAAGCAGTGGGGAGTGGTAGCTCCAGCGGGTAAGGCGCTGGGTTACCGATCGGAAGGTCGGGGGTTCAAGCCCGGTATCGCCAAGCTTCCACTCTTGGGCAAGGCCCTTGAGCAAGGCCCTTAACCCTCTATGCTCCAGGGGCGCCGTATCATGGCCGACCCTGCGCTCTGACCCCAGCTTCTAAGCAAGCTGGGATATGCGAAGAACAAATTTCACTGTGCTGTAATGTATATGTGACAAATAAAGGCTATTCTTCCAAAAAATATACTGATTTTGTAGGATTAGATTTTTTCTTTTATCTTTTATTATTTCATGATTTGTGTTTTTTTTTTTATTTCCCTTTTAAAACGTGTATACAAGAAAATATCTTTTACTTACAATGTATTTATTAAATTTTTAAAAAATCCACATTGTTACAGGTTTAATTTTTACACAATCTTTTTAATATAAATGAAGAAATGCCATTTTAAAGCATTTAATTATTATAATTAGTGGTAGTAGTAATAAATCATATTTCATGTGTATTTATTATTCCTTTACATTCAAGTAAAGCAACACATAATTAATACATTATTGGTTTTATTTGCCATAAAGTAAAAATGTAAAGGTTAAATATAATTTTATATAATTACTACACACCTGTACAACTTCAAAGATTTAGAAAATGCAGCAAGTGTGTGTGTGTGTGTGTGTGTGTGTGTGTGTGTGTGTGTGTGTGTGTGTGTGTGTGTGTGTATTCATGTTCGATCTCAGTAGCTGGGAACTGTCCTTGGATTGCTTTTTCACATTCAGTCTCTGCAGTCTCCGGAGACCGCTCGGCCCACCAATGACTTTTATATTGGCTTTGATGCTTATCAGCAATTTAAATCCATAAAGTCAGGCCACTGCCTCAAATAATAATGACCCGCTCTCAAACCCCAAATCTCCTCCCCTTCCCTTCACTCAGACGCCAACACCCCCGGTCTCTCTGCCAACGAGACACTGATGGGGTCTGCGCTCTGCTTTAGACGTATATCGGTGTATGTTATGCAGGTTATGGTTTGTATGCTTTACTGCATAGTTTTATCACTGAGAGTTGGAGGAATCGTTACCATATAGCCATCACCTCGTCATCATATATTCATTTATATGCGTTTTATATTTTATGGCAATTTTAGATCTCGTTTTTGGGGTCTAAAATTTCAGTACTGTTACAGTCGCATTTTGTTGCTTTGCATTGATGAATTTTTATTGTTTTTTTTTTTTCTTAGTTAAATTACAATCTATACAATATATTACAAATATTTAAAAAAAAAAGTATAGACAAGTATAATATAAGTAACTATAAATACAGATAAATATCATCTGGATGCCTTAAAAACCCATTCGCTTCATTTCAGCAGGTCTGGTTTCATACCAGTGACAGGAAGTTGAGGCAGATGGGTAATCACACAGTCAAGAATGATTGGAACCCTTGGTAATGATGGTTATAGAAAAATAGCTTAGTTGTATATAAAAATGTGGATATATGTACAATATATGGACAAAGTATTGAGACTTTTCCAGCCATATGTGGTACTAAATTGTTACCACAAATTTTTCTGTTCCAGCATGACAATGCCGCCGTGCACAAAGCCAGCTCTGTGAAGATATGCTTTACATGGATCATGACTGACCTGCTATAGAGCACTGACCCTTAACCCTATTAAGCGCTTTTGGGATAAATGTAAACACTGACTGCACCCCAGGCCTCCTCACTTCACCTACACCAGTACTTAACTTTACTAAAACTCTTGTGGCTTTGGGAATCTTCATAAAATCTTGTAGAACATCACAAAGAGTGGAGGTTATTATAAAAAGCAAATGGGGACTAAATGTGTAATGAGATGTTAAAAATGCACATAGGAATCTTGTGGTTCAGGTGTCCACAGACGTTTGTCTATGTAGTGTGTGTGTGTGTATATTTTGTATATGCAATATGAAATTGCATTATTCTTTGTGGTAATAAAATCTGCTTGTGTATCTTTGTTTTAACATTAGTCGAGTCTCACACACATTTAGCATGCTGTCTGATTAACCTGAAACGCCAGAGTGGAAGTGTAAATAACCTCCAGCTCTCATGAACAGACTCCTGGTGTAAGTGGCACTTCATTAAAAACAACTATAAATTTTATCTTTTTTGTGTGTGTCCTTAATTAGATAGTCAAGTGCCTTATGAGTTCTGTGTGTGTGTGTGTGTGTGTGTGTGTGTGTGTGTGTGTGTGTGTGTGTGTGTGTGTGTGTGCGCAAGTGACAAAAATGAGTGTGAGATTTCACTCCTGTTTGTTCAGTTTTATTTCATGTTCTATAAAATTCTGTAAGATATAACATTGCATGTTTATATATAGATTTCATCTTCACCTTACAACAAAGGTCTGTCTACTAAATATCACATTTAAAATAACAGCTTTGTTGTTGTTTTTTTTTCTTTTTTTTAATAATACACAAAAAAAAAGAATTAAAGGTACCAAGACTGGTTACTCAATAGTCTGCTGAAAAAGCAGATCAATTGGATAAAATTTAAATACAGTGATAACACACTTACTGGATTCTTTAGGAATGATTTCGGAAAAGGAGATGAACAACGTAAGAAAAGGGGGAAAAAAAATATTTGATTTTCATTGTACCATATTCACAATGAAGATGAACAGTACGGATGCGTGGGGTTCGGCTTTAGATACACATGTACGACATTATTGAGTTTATTTATGTACACTTGGAGCGTCACGCTTGTACCTCGGACCATCACGACCTTCTTACTTACATGTGTTTAAGTGTGTGTGTGTGTGTGTGTGTGTGTTTGTAGGTTTATATCCAATGTGTTCGTATTTAAACGCCATTTACAAAATGGCAGCTTTTATTTCTTCATTATTGTAGCTGCTACTGTGGGTACAGTAATTACCATGAATATAACATAGACATGTTCTATACAAAAAAAGTGTCTTATCAACCTCCAACACCAGGAAGAGTTCTGTCTGATATTTTCCACACTGAAGGATGGTTAAGAAAAATTCCTGCGATATTCAATGGGATTTTTTTTCTTCAATAGTGATGTGTACCTGACCAGATGATGGAGCTGAATTCTAGGAAGGGTACCGTTCTGAAAATCTCACTTGTGTCTCAAAACCATGCTCTCTTATCTCAAAATCTACCATTACGATTCCCCCGTACCAGCATTTACCCATAGGGGGCAGTGTCCAAATGGAAATTAGCACAAGACATAATTAAAAGAGTGGGGGTGGGGGTGGTTATGACTGCACATAACGTGAATCATCTCAGGTCCATCAGCTTCCATTAAGCTGTGCTCCACACAGTTTCGCTCGAGTCCATTTCCATTCGCGTTCAGTCATCGCTGGTTACTGGTGTCTACGGTAATGGTCGAGTGGTGGAGTCCTCCTCGCCCAGATGCTCTAGACTCCACCGACGAGTCCTGCTCCTCGGCGAAGCTGTCCGGGCTTCCTTCTCCGTCCAGCAGACTCCCGCAGCTGGAGTTTGGACTCAGCATGTCCTGCAGGAGGTCTTCCCTTACCAGACCCCCGTCTCGTCCGTCCCGCACCCGAGTCGCAGCTTCGCCGCCCATCACGTCGTCCTGGTCGTTCAGCAGCTTGGCCAGGAAGTTGATGTACTTCATAGCCAGGCGCAGGATCTCGTTCTTGCTCAGCTTCTTGTCAGGAGGATGAGTAGGGATGAGTTTTCGCAGCTCGGCGAAGGCACCGTTCACGTTCTGCTGCCTCCAACGCTCACGGCTGTTTGTGAAGATGCGCCGCACAATCTTCGGCTGTGAACCTGAAAAAAATCGAAGGAATAGCATCAGCAGGGTGAACACTGGTGATATCCGATCGTACTGATAATGCCTCAAAAATCTCAACTGACTCCAACTCAATCCCTACACTCCTTCTTCAATTAAATGTTATTTTAGCAAGTCAGAATCTCAGCGTGCAATCTCGGAACGGCTGACCGGCTTTAGCAGGACTTGTGGTGGTTGTGAATCCACCTCTGGTGCCGAGTCCCTTCTCTCCTCGGCTCAGTGATAGATAAGCTCTTTATCTCAACCTATTTAGCGAAGAATTAATTAACCTTTCTATTATCTATGCCATTTTACATTCAATTATTCGAGCTCATTCCTCATCCCAGACAGCTCTTTTGGAACAGAACCAGCTCCGTCTCGCATTGCAGTTAATAAACTGATGACTGAGCGCACGGTAAGCTACTCAGCTCGGATACATATTATTAATCAAGCCGAATAATAGACTGTTTTATTCGAACGCCACTAAAAATTAGGGTAGCTAGGCATTCGGAATCACGTTTCACGCTTGAGTGAGTGTTGCATTAAGTTTTATTTTCAAGCAAACATTTCTGCACTCTCTCCTGCACGCTTCTCTCAGCTGGCACTCAAGCACTTTGTCTAACATTTGCATTTTTTAAAGATGGCAGCTCAGAAGCTTTAACCATCAGCACCCAGCAAAGAATCTCTACTATGGACTCAGAGTCAGATTTCATCTTTGAGTATGTATTGAAGTCAGAATCCCCAGGTTTACTGACATCACCGCTGATTCATGAATTTTTTTATTTAATGGAATGATTTATTTCCAGGATATAATTAATAAAATGCAGGTATAGAGATCAGAGCCACCTTTTATATATTTAACTGCTTTTTCTCCTCAGGATTATTTCACATGAAGCATCCCTCAGCTAACATTACTCAACTGTAAATTTGATCACATGATCATGATAAAAATTAGTTCGACTTAATACGGTTGAGTCTAATCTAATTATCATTACGCAGAGTACATGTGCAGAGCCAATGGATTGATGCTAGTATTTAACCAAAGGTCCAAATAGCAATAAATGTGTGTGTGAGTGCACATAATAGTATATTATATTCTATATAAAGTGCATGTTTGGGGTTGCAAAAATAATGTGCCCAAAACCTAGAGGTGCATTGTGCAGAGAAACGGTGTAAAAATGTCCAGTGAGCATCAGGTGACTCCAGAGATCACGTACTAATCTCGCAATCCTGGTCTGCATTAACACTTGAAATAATAAATTCTATTTCTATAAAGGCAAAATTCAGAGATTAATTTTTTCATTCGATCAACCTTAAATTCACGTTTTCCAAGAAATGTAAGTGTTGCTCATTAATATGGACTGAGTCACAGGTTTAATAAAAAAGATGTCTAAAATGCACTAATTTTAGGTTAGGACACTGTGTAATGTGTAATAATTATAATGTGTTATAATGTGTTATAATGCTTCATGCTTTATTCTTTGAGCTTTGTTTGTGCATAAATAGTGTCCGATTTTATTATGAAAGGTCTGGGATTATCCACGAGCTCCAGTATAACTTGACCGTTTTATTACTGAATGATATAAATGATTATGAAAAAAAAAGGATGCATGCAGGATGAATGAGAAATGATTGAAAAATATGAATTGGCAAAAAACATTATGATATTAATGCATATCAGTCTGTCATTGTCTATATCATCATGAAACAAAAATATAGTGCCATTGCATTGTATAATATTAAAAGCAATAGCAATGCATTAGGAGATATAAATATCCTAATGAAGAATATTATTAGTGCATTAGGGGAGGGGGGGGCTACATTACATACACTACGAGTTTTTGGGTAAATGGTTTCGATTTGAAATGACATGGTTGATATATATATTATACATATATTATTTTTTGTCAAATTTTCATTTCGATATAAAAGAAACTGGTTATAGGAATTGGGGCACATGAACTGCTGAGGATTTTATAGTCTTTAGTTTGATGCCAGGAGAAAAAAATAGATGAAGGACCAAAGAGCAAAATAAAAAAGGTCATAGCCGAAGAGTGGTTTATTTAGAAAGATCTCAAATATTCCTACCATCGCTGATCTCGATCTCGTAGGGCGCAGCTCTGCGCTTCATGCGGTTGCTGGGGTACATGCCGTACTGCTCCGCATCCCCAGCGAAGCCACTGCACCGGAAATGAGGTGAACCACCATTAGCACAGAATTAATGGTGCAATAGTGCTCCATTATACAGCAATAGACAGTAAAGTCATGTACCGTCAAATACCGTCAAATGACGCTAATGTAAAAATAATAATAATAATAATAATAATAAGATATCGGAAAAAAAACATCTGTGACGCATAATAGATTAATGACATTCTGTATTAACGCTGCTTTCGGCTATTTATTTAATCTGTTATTTAGATTTATATTGAAATCACTACACATGGAACTACGGGAATACCAAAAGCTATTCTTTTAAACCTTTTTTTCCCAAAAAATAAAATGCTTTGTAATATAATTCTTTAACATTATTCAAAAATGATCATATTATTATATAAAATAGGGAAATAAATCGAATCGTCGTAAAAATACACAAATATCCCAATATTATGCGTTTATATCGTGCTATTGAATTGCACACCTGCACGAGCAACAATTATTGACGGGTTTGTTGGATAATTCAAAGTCAAAAATGAAGCATCCCTGAAGTTGATTTTCAAATGCGCACGTGTGACAAAAAAATGTACACGTGAAAAAAACAATTAGTACAAATCAAACACGCCATTATATAACGTGCACGTGCCTTTAGAATGCAATTAGCATTATTAATTAGTAGCTTTAAATGTGAACTCTGTCTACAAGCACCTGCACAGGTAAAATGTGAGGTGTTTAGATTAAATGTTGTATCCATAAAAATAATAATAATTAATGAATAATAAACTCGTAATAAATGTGGATGGAGAAGCCCCCCGGTACCGGTACCGGTACTGACCTGTTGAGAGTGGCGAGCGGTTGCGCCACGTTGCTGTAGAGCATGGCGCGGGCGGGCAGAGCGGGGAAGGCGGCCGGGCTCAGTTGCACCATTCGCTTGGCTTCGTTCGGCGGCTCCCTCGGGGGCAGCGGTAGAGGAACGGGTGGTCTGCGCAGTTCGGTGGTCTGCACCGTATGTCTGAAGTCCGCCTCGAGCTCTGCGCCTTTTATACCGCCTCTCGTGGCCAGCTCGATCACTGCCACTTCCGGTTTGAGCTCGCCTCCTCCGAGCGCCGTTTCCTTGGCAACGCCGTTCAGGTGGAGGAGCAGGAGGTGGGGGGCTTCCCTCCGAGCGCTCTCGGCGCACCCGGGCGTCGTCGTGATGGTGGTCGTCGTGATGGTGGAGATGGCGGTGGTGCACGTCGTGTCTTCCTGTTTCCCGTGCGCCTCGACCTCCTCCCCAGCGCCGTCACCCCTCGGCGAGACGTTCTCCCCTTTATGCTCGTCCTCGACGCCCGGGCTGGCGCGCTCCCGCTTCAGCTTCTCCATCATCCTGTCTCCTGTCTCGCTGTGTGGGGATGCTGACTGTTAATCCAAAAACAGACTCCCAATGTCTCCTACAGTCACCTTATATAACAAAAACAGAGTGTTTTCGAATGGGAAAAAAAACCCCAGCGTATTCACAACCTGTGTGTGTGTGTGTGTGTGTGTGTGTGTGTGTGTGTGTGTGTGTGTGTGTGTGTGTGTGTGTGTGTACCTGTGCGTCGTGTGCGCGCGCCTACGCTGCAAAAGCTGACAGCTGAGCAGTACAGTATCCGACAGAGCATGAGGATGAGGATGAGGATGAGCGTGTGTTACACAGCACAGCTCATGCACATCATATCATCACTGTATACTAATCAGGATTTTACTCTAAATATAGGCTGCATGGAGTGGACTGAAAAGAAGAGATGGTCCACCAGCATGGGTGCTTTGCTCACCCCTTAGAGATACCTGCTCCTCACCCCCTAAAGATACCTGCTCCTCACCCTCTAGAGATACCTGCTCCTCACCCCCTAGAGATACCTGCACCAATCATATTAGACCAAGAAATACATATATAGAGCCTTTATATTGGTTTTGTGTACATATTTATATATTTATCATTTGCACAATGATGTAAATAAAGTTGCACTATCTATCTATCTATCTATCTATCTATCTATCTATCTATCTATCTATCTATCTATCTATCTATCTATGTTTTGTACACATGAGTACAAAATAATTCTCATCTTATTTGTAATATATTTGAGTAAATAAAATGCACATTGGAAATCTGAATCTATGACGTCACTATAGTTCTATTGCTCCGAATTGTAAAAACGACCAAGTGTCTTCTTTTTTCTTTTTTTGCTTGACCTTGTTCCATCATATCAATATTCTGGTCATGGTGTCTGTAGATAAGGGACCCATACCAGTGTCTCAGTCGACAGGGAGCTTATCTCTCCAAAACAGTGTTTCTTGGGTACAACAGAATATAATTTTCATCCTCCCTGGTATGTGGTACAGTGCATTTATAATCATACTGTACCATAATCTAGAGTTTTTCTTTGACTATCCTTTGCTTATTGTGGATATTTAGAGGTATATATTTATATCATAAGGCTTATTAATTCGTATTATTAATTTAGGAGCATCGCATTGTTTCATTTTTGCTGCACAAATTGTCCATTTCAATTAGATTTACATCCGACATTTACATTTTCTCTTCTACAGAATTAAATATGATTTATTTTCAATTTGAAAATGGCCACCGAAAATAGATTCAGAAAATATTTCAGTGGTCTAATATACTAATTCATTCATTCAGGTTTGACAAGTTGCTTTTTTGATTAATTATTATTAGTATTAATATATTTATATTAGTAAATATATTATAGCATAATAGTAATAATATTAGTATTAATATTTTTGACAGAAGAAAAAAGACGTCTTATATATTTAGATATGTTTATTTTTTTAGGCCCACAATCCAAAACAAATTAACTTTGCGACATAATAATAATAATAATAATAATAATAATAATAATATGGAATGCATTTCTATAAAAAAAGAATATCTGCATCTCAGGTTAAAAATTCACTGCTCTACTAAATAACCTCGAACACATTAAGTGTTAAAATCAAACATATTTTGTAGTAAAAAACAATATTTTGGGGAGTCGTTTACGTTTTTCGATCGAACGTGCGCATTTTTACGGCATTTTCCCATCGTGCCGTCTCCAAACACATATAAACAAATATATAAATAAACAAATAGATATTCAAAAGCGACACCAGCTTGATGAATCCTACAATAAAACCTCAAATATTCTTTTAAATATTAAAAAAGAAGGTCAGTTAAAACCGGGATAATCTTAATAATTATTATTATTCGGGTGATTTTTCTCTGTTTTTGCATGAATGCTTTGTTCACTCGGTTCATTATTTCGATTGGAAAAAAAGTGACATTTTTGAAACATTCCAGGATCGAATGTGGCATCGAATCAGCTACTTTTTACTCTTCATATCGTCCAAATTAATTACATTCCGATAATTAACCGCTAAACCGGTAAAGCTCTGGGCCTGTGCGGGTTCTCCAGCGCAAATTAAGGAGGAAAAAAAAACTCAATATCGAATTCGAATCAAATGAAATGTATGAAGTGGGACGGAATCATCAACAATTCTATTCTATTCGATTATAAAGGTTATGAATATGTACCTGTATATATAATGTATATGTATATATATATATATATGAGTGTGTGTATATATTGGTCTTACCGTGCTCGGGCTGTGGTCAGTGTGAGTGTGTGTGAGGAGCCATTTTGTGCTCGTCCATGTCTGAGGGCTTTTTTTTTTCCATGCACTGTGTGGAAGTGGGAGTGAAGCTCTCTATAATCACCCTTCACACACCGCACAACAACACAGGGGCAAATGTGGCTGTGGCAGATAAGAACCCTAAAGCCATTACTTATCAAACCATTTCTTATTATTCTGTTTTTTTTTTATATTATAATCACTGAATGTAAACCCGAAAGGGGGTGGGGGGGGGGTATATATTTATATATACTTTATATTGTTAATGGATATGCATAGAAACATAGGTAACTATGAAGAAATGATTTGAAACACGTACAGTATGGGCAGGTGTGTAACAACCCAAAGAAGCGCAAAATGATCAAAACAAGAGCATGTGTTTGAGGGGAAGTGTAACATCAGGGCGGGAAGAAAAGTCGGAAAATGTGTTGTAATGTTTTACAATGTTATACAATGATGTAACAAACACCTAATAACACTACTCTTTTATATATATATATATATATATATATATATATATATATAGAGAGAGAGAGAGAGAGAGAGAGAGAGAGAGAGAGAGAGAGAGAGAGTGAGAGAGATACGTATACACACACACACACACACACACACACACACACACACACACACACACATATATATATATATATATATATATATATATATATATATATGTATATATACTGTATATATATTTTATCTCTCTCTCTCTCTATATATATATATATATATAGAGAGAGAGAGAGAGAGAGAGAGAGAGATGTATATATACTGTATATATATTTTCTCTCTCTCTCTCTCTCTCTCTCTCTCTCTCTCTCTCTCTATATATATATATATATATATATATATATATATATATATATATATATATATATATATATATATATATATATATATATATATAAAGAGAAAGAGACAGCGCAATCCAACTTAAAACCAAAATAATGTTTTGTTTTGTTTTTTTTATATAAAATAGTAAAATACTAAGAGTTTTCTTTCCCATTCCCGTGTGTTTTTGTTTAAACTATGATGGAAACATCTCTGCTACTCTTTGGAGTTTCCTGTCCGTCTGGTTTTTGGTGCATGAACATGAAGACATCATGATGATCTTGACCTTAACAATCAAACAGAATAAAATCATTAGTGTCTGTTGGACCAAATGTGGTATTTAAAGATTATACAGCAAAAAAATCAGATTTTCAGATCAATAAGACAAACCGAATTGATGACCCTATAGGATTAACAGCACATTACACACGTGAGCAGAAACAATAATGTTAGAATCATTATCATCATCAGGTTTTTTTAGGTCTGATGTTAGAAGAGAAGTTTTCTAGCAGCATTATTAACACATCCTGATGAATGAAATGAGCATAAAACAGGCTTAAATAAGAGGTGAAATCAGTTCTCGGTTCTATCTGAGAGCCTCTGATCTCTTGTCTTTTGTTAGTTCATTGCTGCGGATCTGAGTGATTTGGGAAGGATGCCCAGGGGAGATGAGCTGATGTGGTGTGAATCCCGGAGCTGCAGCTTGCAGGCCGCGATAAGACCATATCAGAGCTACCGAGACCCCGAGCTCATCACACTGAGGATGAGAGAGAGAGAGAGAGAGAGAGAGAGAGACACCGAGCAGACCAACGTTTAACATCTCAGAATGAGCTGAACATGAAGGTATACACCCACTACAGTGATGCACACCAACACAGCGATCTACTGTACATCATTATCATATATCACACCACACTGTACTGTAGATCTCCTCCACACCACAATCATCAAACATCTACACAACAAATTTGCACTGGATCATGTTTGATTTTTATAGCACCCTCTGACCTTCTAGGCAGCCATAATATCAAACCCACTGAAGATGAACATTTGGTCGAAACATTTGGGTTTCATGCAGAGTTTCTTTGGTCGCACCGTGACAAGGGGTCTGGTTGGAACCCCTGTCTCACAGTACGACGTATTGAACCACCAATTTGGTGCCACACAGATGAGGATGGGTTTGCTTTTGAGTCTGGTTGCTATCAAGGTTTCTTCCTCAAGCCATCTCAGTCCATTATTAAACACGCCATACTAATAAAAAACCGGATTTTATCGAATCGAATCGAATGCTCCATGACGGTCATCTTTTTGGTGTGGAACAGCCATTAAGAAAATTGTGTAATTACTGGGAATTGCACGTGAGGATTTTAAGTCTTTTGGAGCAGAGGTCAACAACCTTTTTTTTTGCATCACGGTCCAGTTTCACGCAAGACCGTGAAAAGAGTGATTTCACGCGCGTGTACGCAATATTGTCACGCTCGTTAACGTGCATAATTATAATTCAATTGAATTCTATTTCAATTATACTAATGATTTTAATTAGGACAATGTTTAAGATACTTAGAAAAAAAATGCCACTGAATAATTACTAACCCACTAACCCTTTTTTTCTGTGAGAACCGGTACCAAATGATCCATGCTCCGGTTCCGGTCCGCTGCCCGGTAATGGAGGAGCCCTGGTTTAGAGAATGTCGGGGCTTAAACCAAAACCTTTTAGTCACTTTTCACACGCGAGTATGATCATAAAAATGTTGTAAAAATTACACACTGTTAAAACAATACGTCAAATAATTATTACAATGCTGAATGATTTCAATTATTAATTATCTGTAGTTTATTATAAAATAAAATAAAAATCCCTTTCCAATAATTAATTTTAATGTAATAGATGAGAATATTTCCTTTAGGTGGTCTTCTATTGGTCTGCCTTTTTTTTTTTTTTTTAGATCAAGACCAGAAATGATCAATAAATAAATAAATAAATAAATAAATAAATAAAGAGTCCAACAGATAAAACAGATTGTCCTCATAACCCATAGGTGAAGTCACGACTGTCTGTCTGCTGGGGTCTTACAGGGAGGTTAATGGTCACGACACACTTCCTGGATTTTGGTGCAGGGGGGATTTTTGGCCATACCACGCTATCACGTGTAACTCTTCCCAACACGTCTTTCCTCTTCTTTACACGCTTTGGCAATTATCTCTCAAACAATGCAATTACTGAGGACCTCGTTACTCACTTGCTTACTAAAAAACTCCAGGATACATGGACATGAGACACAGATGCATATTTTATTTATTCTTTTTTTGGTTGGTTTGTTCATTAAAACATTTTTTCGTTTTTTCAGTGCGGCTGCATCAAATCCGATAATATGAATATTGTGTTTTGGATGGTTTGGATTGTGTTTTGGATTGGATAATAAAAAAATTCAGCTTTTTGTGGTTTTCATCTCATGATGCCAAACGTTAGATTTACTCCATTGTGCTGAAAATTTTAAGAAATGCTATCAGTTAAAATCTGTTGCTATACCGCCCCCTACCGGTGACATCCTGCAAGCGCTCTCAGCAATTCTAATAAAATTGGCCCTGTCACGATAGATTTATTTTGGAATCACTTCTCAATAAATTGTAAAATAAAAGTTGAATAATAATAATTAAAAAAATATATATATATAATAATCAAACAAAACAAATAGCCAAGTGATTCCACAATATACACTGAATAGACAAAGTTTGTGGACACCTGACCAAAAAATTGGTTTGTGCTTCTTAAACATCCCCTATAATAATCTCCACTCTCCTAGGAAGATGTTCCACTAGATTGTGGAGTATGCTTGTTGAGATTTGTGTGAGATTCATTTACCCACAAGGGTGTTAGTAAAGCCAGGTACTGATCTGAGGGAAGTGAGGAGGCCTGGGATGCAGTCAGTCTTCCATTATGTTTTACAGGGTTGAGATCTGAGCTCAATAGCAGTCCACTGAAGATCTTAAAGATACTTGCAACCCGTGTGGAGCAGATGTTTATGGAGCTGGCTTTGTGCACAGGGGCATTGTTGTGCTATTACAGGTTTGGGTTTCCTAGTTCAAGTGAAGGCAGAGACATTCTATTCAACCGTGTGCCTTAAGCTTTGTGGTTTGGAACCACATATGGTCCCTGAATACTTTTGCTCCTTTTTTTTGTATGAAGGTGCTGGACGACCAATCTCTTTCTCTCTCATGCTTTTCCTGAAGCTGAAGCTGAAGTGATGTGGCCAATAAATTATTCCAATTGAATAATCTGTTTTTTATACATAAATATGTGAATGACAAAGAAATAGGCTTTTGGTGCAACTGGTTTTACATTTACATTATAGTTACAACAACATTAGATATAAATATAGAGTTATATCATAAATGAGTAAATAATTAAATTATTGTAGCCTAATCCAATCACAGTAACACATTTCATTCACTGCATTCTTATTTCCGCTAGATGGCGCTAAGTCCAAATCTTGCAAACCACTATTAGGTCCAAATATGATGCGCTTTTCTATGAGTGAATTGAATAACAACAATAATAATAACGAAAAACTCTTTATTGACAACTTCCAAAAAAAACTAACAATGCCTTTGTATTTTATTTTACTATTTTACTGTATAGTCTATAGTAAACCCATCCATTAGGGTTGCACAAGCCAGTGCACTCTTAGTGCTGGTCCCAAGCCCGGATAAATGGGAAGGGTTGCGTTAGGAAGGTATGATGATCACAAATCAGAATTTCATACCGGATCGGTCGAGGCCCGGGTAACCAACAACCGCCAAAGGTATCGTTAGCCGACAGGGTACCGGTGAAAATTGGGCTACTGTTGGCCGAAGGAGGAGAAGGAGAGGAGGAAGATGTCTACAGAGATGACAGGGAAAGGAGAAGTGTAGGAGAGTGGAGGTTCGGGTTGGTACTTTAAATGTTGGTACTATGACTGGTAAAAGGAGAGAGGTAGCTGATATGATGGAGAGGAGAAAGGTAGATATGGTGTGTGTTCAGGAGACCAAGTGGAAAGGGAGTAATACCAGGAACATTGGAGGTGTTTAAACTGTTCTATCATGGTGTGGATGGAAAGAGAAATGGTGTAGGGGTGATTCTGAAGGAAGAGTACAGTAAGAGTGTAGTGGAGGTGAAGAGAGTTTCTGATAGGGTGATGAACATGAAGTAGGAAGTTGAAGCATGATGATAAATGTCATCAGTGCTTATGCTACACAAGTGGGTTGTGAGATGGAGGAGAAGGAAGAATTCTGGTGTGAATTGGATGAAGTGGTAGAAGGTGAACCTAGAAATGAACGATTGGTGATTGGGGCAGACTTTAATGGGCATGTAGGTGAAGGGAACAGAGGTGATGAGGAGGTGATGGGTAGGTATGGCTTTAAGGAGAGGAATGTGGAAGGGCAGATGTTGGTAGATTTTGCTAAAAAGATGGAAATGGCAGTGGTGAACACTTATTTTAAGAAAAAGGAGGATCATAGGGTGACGTATAAGAGTGGAGGAAGGTGCACACAGGTGGACCATGTTCTATGTAGGAGATGCAACCTGAAGGAGATTGAAGACTCTAAGGTGTTGGCAGGGGACAGTGTAGCTAGACAGCATCGGATGGTGGTCTGTAGGATGGTTTTGGAGGTGAAGAAGAGGAGGAGAACGAGGACTAAATGAAGAATAAGATGGTGGAAACTGAAGGAGGAAGACTGTAGTGTGAGGTTCAGGGAAGAGGTCAGACAGGGGCTCGGTGGTGGTGAAGAGGTGCTGGATGATTGGGCAACTACTGCAGGGGTGATGAGAGAGACAGCTAAAAAGGTCCTTGGTGTAAGATCTGGAAATAGAAAGGAAGAGAAAGAGACATAGTGGTGGAATGAGGAAGTGCAGGAAAGAATAAGGAGAAAGAGGTTGATGAAACAGAATTGGGATCAACAGAGTGATGAGAAAAGTAGGCAGGAGTACAAGGAGATGCGGCAGCAGGTAAAGAGGGATGTGGCGAAAGCCAAGGAAAAGGCATATGAGGAGCTGTATGAGAGGTTGGACACTAAGGAAGGAGAAAAGGATTTATACCGATTGGCCAGGCAGAGGGACCGAGCTGGGAAGGATGTACTGCAAGTTAGAGCTATAAAGGATGGAGATGGAAATGTGTTGACTAATGAGGAGAGTGTGTTGAGAAGATGGAGGGAGTATTTTTAACAGCTGATGAACGAGGAAAATGCGAGAGAAAGAAGGTTGGATGGTGTGGAGATGGTGAAGCAGGAAGTGGATAGAATTAGTAAGGAGGTTGTGAGAGCAGCGATTAAAAGGATGAAGAGTGGAAAGTCGGTTGGACCAGATGACATACCGGTAGAAGCATGGAGATGTTTAGGAGAGATGCAGTGGAGTTTTTAACCAGATTGTTTAACAAGATTTTGGAAGGTGAGAAGATGCCTGAGGAATGGAGAAGGAGTGTGCTGGTAGCGATCTTTAAGCATAAGGGAGATGTGCAGACCTGCAGTAACTACAGGGGAATTAAGTTGATCAGTCACACCATGAAGTTATGGGAAAGAGTAGTGGAAGCCAGGCTGAGAGAAGAGGTGACCATCTGTGAGCAGCAGTATGGTTTCATGCCGAGGAAGAGCACCACAGACGCATTATTTGTTTTAAGAATGTTGATGGAAAAGTATAGAGAAGGTCAGAAGGAGTTGCATTGTGTGTTTGTGGATTTAGAGAAAGCGTACGACAGGGTGGAGAGAGGAGTTGTGGTATTGTATGAGAAAGTCTGGTGTGCCAGAGAAGTATGTGAGGGTGGTGCAGGACATGTATGAGGACAGTGTGAAAGCAGCAAAGTGTGCAGTAGGAATGACAGACTGGTTTAAGGTGAAGGTTGGACTGCATCAAGGATCAGCTCTAAGCCCTTTTCTGTTTGCAGTGGTGATGGACAGGTTGACGGACGAGGTCAGACAGAAGTCTTCATGGACCATGATGTTTGCGGATGATATTGTGATTTGTGGTGAGAGCAGGGAGCAGGTTGGGAAGAGCCTGGAGATGTAGAGGTACGTGCTGGAGAGAGGGGGAATTAAAGTCAGTAGGAGTAAGACAGAGTACATGTGTGGAGAAGGTGGAGGAGTTCAGGTACCTGGGGTCAACAGTGCAAAGTAATGGAGAGTGTGTTAGCGAAGTGAAGAAAAGAGTGCAGGCAGGGTGAAGTGGGTGGAGAAGAGTGATAGCAGGAGTGATTTGTGAAAGAAGAGTATCTGTTAGAGTGAAAGGAAAAGTTTATATGACTGTGGTGAGACCTGAGATGTTGTATGGTTTAGAGACAGTGGCATGTGGAGCTGGAGGTAGCAGAGCTGAAAATGTTGAGGTTTTCATTGGGAGTGACGAGGATGGACAGAATTGAGTTTATTAGAGGGACAGCGCATGTAGGATGTTTTGGAGAAAAGATGAGGACGGTGTGATTGAGCCACCAGGAAGGAGGAAAAGAGGAAGGACAAGGAGGAGGTTTATGGATGTGGTGATGGAAGACATGCAGGTAGTTGGTTTGAAAGATTCAGATGTAGAGGACAGGGGGGGTATGGAGACAGATGATCCGCTGTGGCGACCCCTAGTGGGAGAAGAACAAGATGTATAATGTAGAGTGCAATTAAGAGAATTTCATTTGGCCAGTAGATGGCAGTAAAGCCTAATAATTAGACTTTTCCCTGAAAGAGCTTTTAATCATTAATTCTACAAAGTAAACCATGGCTGATAACTCATAATAAATATATCAAATAATATTTGCCTATGTTCAGCCTGACGTGTAGCTAGAGTTGTAAAAGAAAATATAAACTACTTGGATATATAAAGTGCATGGAAATATATATAATATAAAATTATAACGTATTTCATATCATAATGTCAATCAGTAAAATTACTTCAGGTGTAAGGTTTTATTATTTATTTTTGGATATTACTGCAACATCTTTACAGGGTTCATCACGTGATAGGTTCCGGCAAAATTATCTATCTATCTATCTATCTATCTATCTATCTATCTATCTATCTATCTATCTATCTATCTATCTATCTATCTATCTATCTATCTATAGAAAAAGTACTATAAATGTAAAAATAGATGAGTGTGTAATAAAACATTCTAATGAACATTTCAACAGTGTCTGTATATAATTCACTGCTGTAGACTTTATATTTATTTGCTGTACATACACATCTATCTATCTATCTATCTATCTATCTATCTATCTATCTATCTATCTATCTGTCTGTCTGTCTGTCTGTCTGTCTGTCTGTCTGTCCGTCCGTCCGTCCGTCCGTCCGTCCGTCCGTCTGTCTGTCTGTCTGCCTGCCTGCCTGTCTGTCTGTTTTCCTACTTACCTACTTACAGTATCTAGACTAGTTAGTTGGTTTTTTCCAGACATATTTGTATAGCTCTTGTCCACTGGATGGCAGCCTGCACATATCTGTTCTGCTCTGCCTGGGTTTACATTTACAAACGCATCAGTGCTTCTAAGAACAAAAATCTTTCCCAGTTTTTGAAATATGTTTGTCCTGATTCCAGTCACACTGTCAAACCAGAGCCAGGAACCATTTATAAGCTCACAAAGATCCTGAGCATGACTCCTGGTCTTCCCCACAATCTCTGTCCGTATAAGGTCATGCTGTTTGTCTTTAGTGGGCTGTGGAAGAGAGGTGGGGACTGTGGAGAGTTTCTAGAAGGTAATTTTTAAAGGGAAGAAATTCTTTCCACTCAAACCAGGTCAGCCAACCCCTCCGCTCACCCACCCACTCGCTCGCTCAGTGTTCATTACACTCGCTCTCCAACCACTCGATCAAAAGCAACTAGGTCCATATGTCAGACTGCTCATTACACTCACGGTATGCTTCCCTGTGTATTGGGAGTGCAGAAGAATCAAAACCAGAACAAGCTTCAGAAGGGGGGAGTGTAGGATAGCTGCACGTTTGATCCGATCCTGTAACTAAGCTACTTCAACAAAACACTCATTGGAATAAATTTGTAGTGTTGTTTGTCCAGTTTGTGTTTTAATGCAATGTCAACAAACTGAGACATGTGGGCACAACACATACACTGTCCTTCATAAATACACGGTGTGTAGTACAGTAGCCACAGGGAGTGAGTTGGTTTTCAGAGTGGCTGTGAGAGGAGAAGCAGAATGGGGTCATGTGTCCTAAATAAACAGCAGCAAATGGGGTCAATGTAAAGCTGTTCTTTTAAAAATTAGGCTTCTTACTGTTAGAGGGCATCTAGTTGATGTGCTTTGACCAGTCGTTTACATTTACGGCATTTGTCAGCCTCATACAGAGCGACTTGCAGTTATCTTATTCATTCAGCTGAGCAGTTGAGGATTGGGGGCCTGGCTCAGGGGCCCAACCGTGGAAGCTAGGTGGTGCTTGGATTTGAACTCACAACCTTCAGATCAGATGTCTGATGTCTTAACCACCAAGCTACCCCTTCCCCCAGTGCAGGTCTGTCTGTCTGTCTGTCTGTCTGTCTGTTTGTTTGTTTGTTTGTTTGTTTGTTTGTTTGTTTGTTTGTTTGTTTGTCTGTCTGTCTGTCTGTCTGTCTGTCTGTCTGTTTGTGTGTTTGTTTGTTTCGCACAACCTTCAGATCAGAAGTGCAATGTCTTAACCAATGATCTACCACATCCCCCAGTCCAGTTCCGGGTTCAAGGCCCACTCTTCAGCAGTGGATCAACATGGTGCCAACTCATCCACAGCGTCAGTAACATGCCACTGAATGCCACTGATCCTACACAACCCTCCTGAAATTGAATTAATTCTCATGTCGATTTAGAAGACACAGGCCTCTGTGTTTTCGTACGTCAGTTTTTCAACTCAGAACTCGTGAAACATGACGTCTGATCTAACACATTGCGGTGCTGTCGGTGGACATTAGGGTGGGTGTGAATGAAAAGGTCAGCCGGCAAAACAGTTCATGTGTACTGAAGTGAGCGCTGGAACGAATGCCAGGTCGTGTATTGGGTAAGGTTGCTGCCTTACAGAACTGCACTGTACCCAGGTTGCTGTTTGTGTGGAGTTTTTAATGTTCAATCAGAGTTTTCTTGCAAAAACATACCAGGTGTGAACGTATGCCTGAATGTCCTCACTGTATGTTTGCAGGATGCCTTGAAATAGACTGGCATCTCATCAAAGGTGAATGATCTCATCATCAAGAGTTTTTGGTCAGTTTCAGATCTGAATACACCATGGCCAGCTACAAATGGATCCATTCTGCAGATGCATGTGCACAAGCTAGTGGTTTTGTCTGAAAGAACAAGATGAACAATATTAATGCTCAGGTAAGGTGCAGCGTTTCTTTCCTTTTCACTTTGATTCAAGTCAAGTTTATTTCTGTTGCGCTTTTCACAACAGACATTGTCTCAAAACAGCTTTACAAAATCAACAGTTAAAGTGAACAATGTTTATTTATCCCTGATGAGCAGCCATGGCAACTGTGGTAAAGGAAAAACTCCCTTAGATGTTATGAGGAAGAAACCTTGAGAGGAACCAGACTCAAAAGGGGAACCCATCCTCATTTGGTGTGATTATAAATCTTTAAACAATACAGAACACTGGAGAGTGAGAACTAACATGAGCACTGGAGTGTAAGATTATAAGTAATGTTCTTTCTACAGTCTTCTACAGTCATTTGTGGTTATAAAACTAGGAGCTACTTAGCAACTCCTATAATAAATAAAAACTATAAAATAGCTCAACATTTGCGATCATCACAGATCCAACACCAGCTTCTCCATGCCAGAGCCTTTAAACACTCAAGGAGGTCCAATATCAAAACTCCACACATGAAGTAGGATCCAATTGGCACTGGTCTGCTCTAGATGCTTCGGGAGTTTGCAGGGTCCACAATCTTCATGAGGTGGGACGTGGCTGGAGCAACCTCAGGATGCCTCAGGATGGGGAGATAAAGAGAAGCATTGGAGAGGAATTAGCGTAGCTGCTGTTCATGATATGAACAGCACAAGATAATAATGTGCATGTGATCAGATGTTCTGGAGCACAAGGTTATGATATTTGATGTGTGTTATGTGTAGGCTTTACTAAAAAGTTTTTAATCTGCACTTAAACTGGGAGAGTGTGTCTGAACCACGAACACTGTCAGGAAGACTATTCCAAAGTTTAGGAGCTAAATGTGAAAATGCTTAACCGCCTTTAGTGGACTTTGCTATTCTAATCTACTTTAATCTGATATGCAGGAAGGAGGGAGGGAGGGAGGGAGGTGATACATTATATGGACAAAAGTATTGGGACACCTGAAATTTCCTGTCAAATGTGGTTCTTCTCCAAACCGGAGGCACATAATTGTATTGGACATCTTTGGATGCGGTGCAATAAAATATTGCGTTCACTTGTTCACCAAACCTGTTCCAGCATTGCAATGCTCCAGTTCACAAAGCCAGCTCCATGAAGATCTAGCTTACATAGTTTGGAGAGGAAGATCTTAAGTGACCTGCTATAGAGCTCTGATCTCAACCCTACTGAACACCTTTGGAATTAACTGAAATGCTGACTGCACCCCAGGCTTCATCACCTCACCTACATCAATACCTGACTTTACTAACCTCCTTGCAGCTGATGAACACAAATGTCCACAAGCACACTCCAAAATCTGGTGGGACATCTTCTATACATTTGCAATATAGTGTAGCTTAGTGGTTAAGCCATTGGACTTTGTATGAGAAGATCGTGAGTTCAAATCCAAGCCACAATACGCTGTCACTCCTGAGCCCCTGAGCAAGGCCCTCAACCCCAGAGCGTCTCAGTTTTATGAATGAGATAAATGTAAATCACTCTGCATAAGGGCATCTGCCAAACACCATAAATGTAAATATGCAATTATACATTTCCAGCATTTGGTAGATGGATTAATCCACAGCTATTTTGATACAACAGAGTTAAGGGCCTTGCTCAAGGGCCCAGCAGTGGCTGCTCAACACTTCTCAAACCTTACAAAGCAGTTTGGTTTTATTCATTTATGTATCTTGATTTTCTAAATAGGCATGAACTGGGTAACTATGGTGGAACATGATGTACATTTATGATGGACAGTGAAAATGTTCATGCCTGTCTGAGTCATATGATTTGCTACACGTTTACAGCCCGCTGCATAAAAATGCTATTCTGGGACGTGTGAGTTGGTTCCAGTAGGTGGGAATGTCAATGAGTGTCTGCATGCTGACGCGTCGGCGAGTGCATTTGCCAGAACGAGGGATGAGATAAAAAGTCGTGGAGGAGTGTGTGGCAGACAGATGTGCTCTCTCTCTCTCTCTCTCTCTCTCTCTTTCTCATCTCATCTCTTCAGGTTAGAAGAGTGAGTCATCCTCGTGTTGGCAGGCTGCTCAGTCGCCTCCTCTTCGCCTCTATAAATACTCAGCCCACGCTATATTTGGTGTAAAGGGGGCGCTGTAGCTCAGCTTTGCCTTTCTTGTCGTGGGCACGTACAAACCTCTCACCTCTGTGTGTTGCTGTCTGAATCATCGGCCTGGTCACAGGCGGCTTATTCACAGCCTCTGCTGTGTCTTGTGGGAAAAAGATCTCTCAAAGGAATGTGATGGATTCAGAAAGACCTGACCGGCTCCATGCGCAGGGGTGGAGTGTGTCTATCACATGGCTTCATATTCAGTTGTGTTTTTGTCTATGTGTGTGTGTCTGTGTATCTGTGTAAATGTATACGGGTGTGCAAATGTGTTCTCATGCACCTCAGGTGTTGAACCTTGACCCCGTCGGCTCCAGGACGTGTCGAGACGAGTGCTGGGGCTGTGTGGGGGGGAGGGGCGACTTCATGTCAGACAAAACTGTCTGAGGTGAGACGGGTCTGAAGAAGTGCTGTTTTGACAAGCGTGTAGTCACCCCGCCGGAGGGCACGTTTCTGTACACGTACTCACTTTCACCCACCCCCAACATACATATTAAGGAGATGTGTTTTTACCTGCCAGACATGCTAATGCAGACCACGTTAGATGCCATCATTAGAATGTGAGGAAACGGGAACAAAACCAAAAGAAAGGCAATCAAGCAACAATAAATATGAATTAGTCTCATTTAAAGGTTATTTTTCCCCCCAGTAATTGTATACCATTAAATATCATTTACATAAACAATACAGTTTAAACAGGGATTATTTTTAACATCTAAGGAACATTAGAGAATGATTTTGGACTTCACTGAAAACTGGATTTTGGATTCCAAATTTTGGACTTGAGAAGATTTTTATTTTTTATTTATTTATTTATTTATTTTTGGACTTCAGAAGATTTTGGACTTCAGTGAAAATTTGGATTTTGGACTTCATTGAAAATATTGGAATCTATAAAATACATGATTATTCCAGTTAAAAAAGGTGTCATGTGGTCCTGCCAACCCAAATAACTACTCTAACTATGTATTTAGTGTATCTATCTATCTATCTATCTATCTATCTATCTATCTATCTATCTATCTATCTATCTATCTATCTATCTATCTATCTATCTATGTCGTATTGGCATAACGAACATATTTAAATCAAAACGAAATTGGTTTACAACGAAAACATTACATGAAACATCAGGAATACGTTAAATTTGCTTTAAAACATACAACATGATTTACCCAATTTTATAAACATTATTACTAGGATTACGTGTGACAGTTTTGGGGTAATATTCCCTCAATAAGCTGTAAAAAAAAAAGAAGCGTCATCTCCAGTATGGAGGCAGTTGTCAGTGAGAGTGTGAGCCAGCCATAGGTGAAAACAGATTATGTACCGTATGTGTTTTATCCTGTTCTTTTAATCGCTGGCTGGCTTTGAACAATGGGGCAGCTTGCCGGCAGGAGGTCGGACCCCTTTGCCCCCGGGGTGTGAGTTGGAGAGGGGGGGTTTAGCAGTTGGGGGCATTAAAAAGTGGGGGAGGGCGTGGGAGGAGGGGAGGCCATGCTGTTTGTGTATTGTAATGGGGGATGGGAGGTTGCCACAGCTCCTCAAGCAGGAATGTGTTTACCTCACACACACACACACACACACACACACACACACACACACACACACACACACACACATACCCAAACCCTCCCCCATTTGCTGACCGCCCTCACAGTTCCCAGGATGGCTTCTGATGTAAGGTTAGCTTTTCTTAAATGGACCTCTTGTCTTGGGCCTTTTGTTGCTCTCTCATCAACACTTGACTCATCAAAAAGTTTCCCGCCGTAGAGTGTTAACGTTCAGTGGCCTATTTACATCTGCCATTCATGACTCCTGATTGGAAGCTTCTAAAAACATTCATGTGTGTTTAATCGGTCCTTGTTTTATGCCTTGACGCATATACCGATACGTTTCTGTTTCCCCCTGCAACTTGTATGCGGCCTCCTGGGTGAAATTAACCCATTAAATCTTTCCTCTTTTTCCCTCCGAGAGAGAAAACGAGGGCCTGATAGAGGGAGTTTAATGTGAGGGGGATAATATCCTATAAGCCTTAGGGGTGTGATGGGTCCTTTGAGGTCATTGAAACAATAATACACACACACACATGCAGCCTGTAGCTCACGGTGTAATTACACTGTTTGGGTTGTTAATGCCACTTTCCTCACAAACAAATGCAAACAAACTTACAGCGATCATCTCGTTTGTCTTGTTCGTCACAGTTTACCCCATAGTGCTAACCTTCCCCTCAGGACAAAGCTGTTTTTTTTTACCTTCTCACCCAAAAAAATTACTTTTAATAACTAGTTTTCTCACTAATCTATAGAGTTATTCTCTCTATATATATATATTCTATATTTTATAGATATTTATATTCTATAAACTAAAATTGTATCACTACAATGACAACGAAGTCTCTAAACCATTTGACTTTCTGGAGTAACATCTAGTGTATCTCTTTGTGTACTCCGTCCACCACAGGTTCAGTCACTTAAACGCAGAACTTCTCATGCAACCTCAAGTAGTTTCAGAGAGAAGATAGGGACAGGAACACTGATCACTGGTACCTCAGTAGCATTTGTAAAATTTCTTTCTTTCACTCGATTGTTGTTGACGGTTTAAAAGCCCCCGGGGTCTTTCCACGGGTGAAAATATTTACAAAGGAAAAATATGACACGGAGTGGCTAATCATAATTATCTAGCTAAATATATAGCCTGGTGCTATTAAAAATAGGACAAAAATAGGACTAAACTGTGTTTATTGTAAATTATGATCATTATCTTTCTAAATCCATATCACAAATGTACTATGTGAGTATAAATAATCAGTTCGATAATGAAAAAATGTGAAGCGCTGGGGATTTTCAGTTTCTCCCTCATGACACGTAATGACCGCTAGTGGTTTTTTTAGTGCTTGTACATTTACAGTGAAAGGGGAAGAGGGATAAAAATGGTTTCACTACGATTTGCTGAGAGAAAACAGTGTTGATTTAGACAACATTTAAATGTGAAGGTGTGAGATGTCATGCCGGGTGTGGGTTCTTACCGGACGAGTTGAACCGCATGAGTGAGATTTGTGGCTCTTCGCTCACCATGCGTCACTCCTGCCAAACCTGTTAAACGCCTGAATCTCCAGTGCGACACTGTTAGGATTTTTTTTTTCTGCCTTGACAACAAACCCAATACTTCCTTATCAGAATGTTAAATGCAAACAAGCACTTCCTTATCACACTGCTTTGTCACTGTTACAGTGGCAAAAACTAACCTGTACAGAGAGTAAACAGAGAGTAAACAGACTTTGACCTATTACATCACCGATTTAGTGTTATCATTATCATCTATCATCATGCTGTCTGTTGACTTTAGTGTAAATGAGAGGATTGATAAGATACTTCCATTGACTGAGTGATTCAATATAATTATGGAGGTGGTAGCTGTGGGTTATGGATTCAAAGGTTGGGAGTTCAAGCACTGATATTACTAAGCTGCATTCTTGGGGCCCTTGGGTGGCCCTTAACCCTCTATGCTCTCTTTGCTCTGACCATAGCTTCCTAGCATTGCTTGGATATGCAACAAATAACACCCCTGGATTGTTCTTTGGTAGTGTGTGAGTGTGTGTCCTGATTTCTAGATAGCTTTATCTAACGATCACAGGAAGACATCATGGTTATGACCTGGTCAGGACATTTATTTAGTCTTTATTTACAAATAATAAGATTTTTTTTTTTGCTTCTTGTTTTGAGTGTGTTAGATTTTAGTGAAGCGATTCAGCCCCCCTACGCACATATATACATCACCGATAAGGCATGACATTAGGAGCGGTGAAGTGAATAATGCAGATTATCTCCTCATCATAGCACCTATAAGTTTGTGGTATTTATTAGGCAGTAAGTGAACATTTTGTCCTCAAAGTTTGTTGTGTTAGAAGCAGGAAAAACGGTGGAGCATCTCCTAAACTGCAGCTTTTGTGGGCTGTTCCTGGTCTGCAGTGGTTGGTATCTATCAAAAGTGCTCCAAGGAAGGAACAGTGGGCAGCCGAGGCTCATTTATGCACGTAGGAGAGAAGGCTGGTCTGACTAGTCCAATCCTGTAGCTCAAATTGCTGAAGAAGTTAATGCTGGTAATGCACGACAGGTCACGACTGTTTTAGCAGCAAAAGGGGGACCAACACAATATTAGGCAGGTGGTCGTAAAGTTCTGCCTGATTTATGTATATATTTATGAATTTATTTATATATATTTATACCTATATAAATAAGCATACATGTGATGTACAATTTTGACTTTTCAAATGCCCTTGCTTTTTCTAATAATGCTTTTTATTGCTATTGTGCTGCATACGTAAATAGTAACCGTCATACAAAACATGCAGTGAAATATAGGCACGCACACACAAACACACACACATACACACAACCACACACACACAGATACGAGCATGATCAACATACTCAGCTGTTCATGACATTCAGAATTACAATACCTCTGACACACCTACCTACACACAAACAAACACACATACACACACATATTCTATGTGTCTGGTTATATAATTCCAGCTGTAGTTAATACAGGACTCGGCGGCGACAGTTTGCTTTTGATCTCCACCAGTCAGATGGAGACAGAGGCGGAAGGGCGAGTGACAGAATGAACACTAATTATAGAGAAAGGTTGAGTTTAAGCAGGAGGGCATTAAAGGAAGGGGGGAGAAGAGAGACGTCGGTGGAGGCTGAGACAGAGAAGGATAAAGAAGGGGGATGAAGAAGGGATCAAAAAACATGACAGTGTAATCAGGAAGAGAAAGAACAGAGTATGTGGGTTAAAAAGAAAAAAAAGGGGGAGAAAGGCAGTTGTGTGGGTGTGTGGAGGGTGAACATGCCTGATGTGGAAAGGATCTGAGTTCTGTGTGTGTGTGTGTGTGTGTGTGTGTGTGTGTGTGTGTGTGTGAGTGTGTGTGTGTGTGTGTGTGTGTAATGTTCTCAGGAAGTGAGGGATTACTGTTATAGCAGCAACACAAAGGCAAAGAGAAGAAGAAGAAAAGTTCTGTTTTGTTGCTATCTCCTTCTATCGTTCTATCTCTCTCTCTGTTTTTCCAAATGCTGACACAGAGTCATCCTTCTGTTATCACTCTGATGGTTACACAGAGTTTACATGGTATCACTACCATGTCTGTGTCAGAATGTCGTCAGACTGTTATTGATGACTCAAAAGCTACGTGTCTTTCCATGGGTGAGGACGGCTAGAAAGAAAAAATGCAAAGTGGTTAAGCATAATTATCTAGCTAAATATAGCTTGGCACAGTTACAAACAATTGTTGACTAATAACAGATAATATAGACTAAATAGACGCTATTATGAGGGGTGTTGGAGTAAATCAGTTAGCAGTATTAATCTTTACAGACTTATAGCTTCATTAAAAATGCTTTAATTATAACTAGCTGGCTAGCATCATATATAGAAGGGGTGTCCCTTGTAGCTTAACGTACAGTGGGAAAATCACTAAGCAGCTTGGTATAAGAGTATAAACATAAAAAACTGCAACAAGGCTCTAAAATAAGCTGGTGTTACCACAGAAAAGGCTATCAGTGCAGTAGCTAAACATTAGCTAAACAGCTAGATAACTACAAAGGTAATGTTTAGCTACTCAGTCTCCAGAGATTAGCTTGGAGGAAGGCTACTATAGTACTTTCACACTCGAATGGGGCATTGTTGGTGAAAAGAACTTCACTAATAATGTCTGTGCTTTGCATCCAATTTTATGTACTATCAAATCCCACATAACAGCAGCTAATGAAATTGATCGTATTTGGAAATTTGGAGACGGCGGTATGGATGGAGATTTTCTTTTCTCCACATTTGACATTTCTGTATCCAGCCATCTTCTTTTTCCTAAAAAATGCGTCTGCTTTTGTTCTCATCATCACAAATACTGATATTTTTCTGGGAATTTGTAGATTGAGCCCTGAATGTTGAATCAAAACGACAGTCTAACCAATAGACTGACGTTGTTAAATCTTTTCAGAAGTCTGATCTCATTACCTTGATCATATCACATTATCACACGTCTCCCTTTCATTAATGCCGAATTCCCCTGAAAAAGTCGTCTTGTAAAAGGAAACCAGGCCCTCATGCACATCTGTGCTGTGTATCGGTATTAAACTTTCACATTGGAGCTTTTTCTGTGATGTTTGATTTATACCCCTCTTTACCATATGCCTTTGTGGGGGAAAAACATCTATATGAGAACCTAAAATCCCATCCATACACAGGCATTTAGAGGACACACAAGAGCAGGATCATTCCACCCTTCCCTTTCCGCTATCTCACACACACATACACACACTATGACACAACCACAAACGAGCACACTTCAGCCACCCTCATTCCCGTCGCCTCATCTGTCTACATGCGCACAAACGCCAACACAAACAATCCCATACGTGCGCTTCGGTGAGATTTGTTGCTGATGTCAAACAAGGCTGCGCTCCCTCCCCCTCCCCCACAGATTCACTGAAGTCACGCTGAGAGAGCATCTGTTACCCTCCACCACCACATCCACCCCTCAGCAAGCTCCTGTGTCCCTCTGATCTCCCCCCTCTCTTCTACTCTGGCCTTTGTTTCCTCTCTTGGCTAAGCACCACCCCAAACCACACACACTCGCACCTACACACACACACACACACACACACACACACACACACACACACACACACACACACACAAGCTGCATAATTCACTGCTCAGTACCCTCCTTTGCCAATTTGTCACACATGTACAGTCTACTGTCTAGCCGGCTTCTGGATGCCGTCCATTTGCTGTGATGGCTCCATCAGACGCTGTTGAGAATTTCATGAGCCGTTGTATATTTTGGGTGAACATTGGTGCGTTCTGAGATCGGTTTTCATGGCCATCTTCTTTCCAAGACGCAGTGGGTGGTCCAGGGAGCTACTAATTGTGAGCCGGTTTATGGAGGGTCCACGTCGGATTCCTGCCTAGTAGATTTCTTTAACAGGATGCTGCACAGGGGAGGTGGTAGCTTAGTGGTTAATGCATTAGACTTTAACTCCAAAGGTTGTGAGTTCAAATCCCGACCGCACCAAGCTGGGCCCCTGTGCGAGGTCCTTAATCGCAAAGCTGCTCTATTGCATGAACGAGATAAATGTAACAACCAGTCTAATCCTTATCTTTTCACACTGGAATATGCAGTTTGAGTGCTAAAATCGGATATTATTTGTCTTATTTGTGCTGCACTGTAAGCTCCTGCTAACAAACCAATAAATATACATAGAGTTCATCAGATAGTGATGCCAACAGCATTCCAGGAAGGGTCTCCTTTAATGCAGTGTGTGTGGTTCTTCAAGCGTTGCTGAATAACGGAGAGGTGGGTTAAAGCATTAGACTCTGGATCGGAAGGTCACAAGTTTAAATCACAGCAACAACAAGCTGACACTTCTGGTCCTTTGTGCAAGGCCCCTCAACCCTCAACTGCTCGATTGTAAATCGTTCTGGATAAGGGCATCGGCCAAATGACATAAATAACAGAGTGTCCTTAAATACTAATGATAAGTAGATGAGTTTACAAAACATGCAACCTCGTCCCTGAGTTCTTTCCTTCTATCGGTCCATGCGTCCAAATTAGCGTCCAAGTTAATTTAGTTTAAATCAATGCTAAGGAGGAGGCTTTGATTCTATCATTTGTACTAAATCCTTCACATCTCCTTAATCGTCTGTTTTGCCTTGGAATATCTTCTAGTGAGTCAGAAGCCAAACCACCATCCATGGCCAGAATTCTAATAAACCATAATTGTAGCCAATTGTGAGCATCTGTTAACTTATACAGTACAGGGATTAGCATAATCCCTCTATTATGCTGCATTTGAAAGTATGCATTGGTTAGCACTACATGTGCAAGAGGAAGCATGTGTTATTAGAAATCACCCTTTCTGATTGATATTTGTTGTGAGATACATTCAGCTAGCAGGTGGGAATGAACTCGGTCTGATTTGGAAAATAATTGCACCCCAAAGAATAAAGGCAGCTGGTGAATGGGCTAAATGAGTGGTATCACCCTCAGGAAGTTGGACAGAGATCATCACAATGACATCTGACACATTGGGAAACCCAAACGTTTAAACGGTTCAACCAAGGCCCCTGTTAGCATTAGCATATGTTTTCTTACAAACAGTCCATAAAGTACAGACGAGCACAGATAGACGTGTGAACCTTATGTAAGAGCCTCTGTATGTTTGTAAAGACAGACAGATAGATAGATAGATAGATAGATAGATAGATAGATAGATAGATAGATAGATAGATAGATAGATAGATAGATAGATAGATGTGTATGTACAGCAAATAAATATAACGTCTACAGCAGTGAATTATATACAGACACTGGTTTAAGTTCATTAGAATGTTTTATTACACATTCATCTATTTTTACATTTATAGTACTTTTTAACCAAAAAAATAAACTATTATAAGCCTTACAGCCACTTATGTAGCACAAAAACACTTTAATGTCCCGTCACAATAAAATATCTGTGAATATACAGTATGTCCAGAATTTAAAATTCAGCACTGAAGAAGCTAAATATGATATTGTAAGCACACTGTTAATATATTTTTTTGCTAATAATATAAAGCTGTGTTTCAAGTGAAGTGTGAGCTAGTGCTTTAGTGAGAATTGCTAATCATGCTCAGTGTTTTATAGATTTTTTGTTTTTTCAGATGTTGCACAAACTCTTTGACTCAGATTTTGTTGTATTTGTAGCTGAAGGAAAGTTACCCGAGAGGATTATTGTGGCAGTGAAAACTAGAAGTAAACAAAGTATGTTCAACCATATGTAGAGTTGTGAAATGCTAAATACACACCACACTGCTTTTTCCTAAAATACATGCAGGTTCCTTTTGTTTCTATGCAACAAACAAGGTAAAAATACAATAATTGGACAGTAAATGAGTGAAACAGACTCCTATGGATGAGTTAGGCATGTTTGTCTCTAACAGCATACTTGTGTAAGACAGAGAACAGGAAAAAACAATGTTAGCAGACTGCCTCGCCCCCACAGTCAAACCTGGAGGTAGAAGCTTAAAGTTTTAGGGTTGTTTTGGCGCAGAGAAGGTTGGAGACTTATTCTGGAAAGTGAAAAGAATCCTGAACCAACATGGCAACCAATCCATACTTCACCATTACGCTATGCAATTCCGTCTAGACTGCGGCTCATTAGAACTGCCCCCTGATGATAATACTGCGTACAACCCCCTTTTGCCATCCAGAGTCCTTGGTCCTCTCTTATGCACTCTTGTCTTCAGCTCACTCCACAGGTTTTCAAATGGGTTGAGGTCTGGTGACTGAGATGGCCATGGGAGGGGCTTGATTTTGTGTCTGCTGAATCATTTTTGTGTAGATTTGGCCATGTTTTGGGTCATTATCCTGCTGAAAGACTCAATGATGATCCATCTTCAGCTTTCTGACAGAGGCCATTAGGTTTTGATTTAAAATGTCCTGGTATTTTAAAGAGTGCATGATGCCAGGCACCCTGACAAGGTTCCCAGGGCCTTTGGAGGACAAACAGGCCCACAGCATCACAGATCCTCCACCATACTTCACAGTGGGCATGAGGTGCTTTTTCGCATACTTGTCTTTTGTTTTACGCCGGACTCACTTAGAGTGTTTGTTGCCAAAAAGCTCTATCTCAGTCTCATCTGACCAAAGCACACTGTCCCAGTTGAAATCCCAGTACCGCTTAGCAAACTTTTTCCTTGCATACCTCCCAAACAGCTTGTTGGCATGTAGATTGTGTCTGATGGTTGGTATGGAGACTTTGTGGCCCCAAGATGCCACTCTTTGTTGCAGTTCTTTTACAGTGAGCTTTGGAGATTTTTTTAACTTTGGTCCTCGTCCAGCTTTGTTTGTCACTGTTCCAGTTGTTTTAAACTTGTTAATGATTCCTCTGAATGTAGATATGGGCAAGTTTAGATGAGTGACTATTTTCTTGTAGCCATTGCCTGACTTATGAAGGTCAACACACATCTGCACAATGGGGTTTTCTCTGGTCTTTCCCATGTTGAAGATTGGATAAGAGAAATAGGCCTCTGTGTCATCATATTGATACCACAGGGAAACAGGAAGTCATGAATTATTAATTAAACGTTTCTAGATACTCTGATCAACTTTAAAAACTACAGTAATAAATAAAGGCTTTGATTACGTTTATTTTATAGGAATAGTTAGGCATGCCAATAATTGTGGAACAGGTGATTTTATAAAAAACTATTTTTTAGTCTAGGTTTTTTTTTTTTACTTCAGTTAAAGGTTTGATTTTTTTTTTTTTTTTTACAATTTTCAGTGTGAGATTATGATTCTTCATTAAAAAAATAATTCATTAGAAACCTAAGAACACATCTTAAACAGGGGTGCCAATAAATGTGTGTGTAAATTAATTAAATAAACTTTATGTAAACTGATGAACTGTGATTTTAACCTGAGTAATAAATAAAATTCCCTCTCTCTTTTTTTTTTTTTATAACTTATTACTTACTTTATATAACTACCTTAAATTCCCCTAATTATATTTAATAAATGGTCAAAAACATGTTTTATTTTCAAACATTTATTGTTGGTTTAATGCAGTACTTCAATTACTGCAATTGTTTAAAACCTTTGTGCCAACAAGTAACAGAGATCAACAAGGAACCAAAATTAAACATTAAACATAATTTAACAAAATTGTAACATTGCAATATTAAACATTATTTTCACATTTTCACAGGTAATATTGTGAGATCATTGCATGGTACAGTAATCAATTTGCACTTTCCCCTGATCTGGGACCTGAAGTCCAAAATGTTGGAATAATGTCACTTATAAAACATATCTAAAAGTAAAAAAAAAGACATCAACCCTTTATAAAGAAATTACACAAGTAAAGTTGTTTAAAAAAATACAAAAATTAAGGAAAAAAAACATACCATGATTTAGTGATTGTCCCAAAGTAAAAAATGCAAGAATGTGTAATGATGTAACAACGATTAAGTCTCTAAAATAGTAAAAAAAATAGATCATAGTTAGATGTTTTTTTAAATAAAGTTACAACTCAGCATTAAAATGCATGTTTTACTTCATGTATACATTTTTGTTTTAACATAAAACCAAACCTTTAATTGTAGATAATTTTCATAAACAGTTGACCAAATGTGCAACGTTTTGGCATATTTGCAAAGGACATTTTGTAGCAAAGTAAAATGAATAAATATAGAAAATAGCTTTACCTTGTAAAATCTCCACATCTTTTTATCGAAACCTTCCTTGTCACGGAGTCACAATTGCAGGACGTATTATACCCTGACTTGCCACCATCTATTTTATTTTTTAGAATTTATTTATTAATTTTTTGTGAACAGAAAATCAGGTATAGTGTATGTCATTTGATCAGGTTGGTTTCATTCCATTCAAGAGTAATTTGGACCATTTATAGTTCTAGCATTTTAACTACATCTTATTTGAATTGTTTGCTTTGAGTCAAAGAAGAGCCTGAATAATTTTATTCCCCTGCATTTACCTTTATGCATTTGGTAGATCCACAACAACAGCAGAGATGCAGAGATCAGCACAAGACCGTGCTCTCAAATGACTCTCTACGAGTGTATCAATGTTGAATAGTCCCATGAGTAAATTCTACATTAACATCTATATGATACTATTTTCACATAGTAACTAATTCCATAAGTCAACAGTCAGGTTGTGTGTATCCTACATATCTATATAAACACAAGATAGTAAGTGAAAAATGAAAAACGTTTTCCACATAGGTACATATACAGAACTTTATTACATATGTCTCAAGCAACCAATAAAACTACAAACGTTCGTATATACTGTATATATATATATATATATATATATATATATATATATATATATATATATATATATTTTCACATTTATTAACTATCATTTTATAAATATGTTTATATATGGCCATATATCAGATTTCCGTATGGTAAACCATAAAAGATTCAGTGTTTCCTAGAACAATTCACCCAAAAGTGTTGCTATAGTGATGCAATGTCAACTTTGGGTTGTAGGTTAGCGCACATGGCAAGGTTTAATGATTGAACGCTAGTCATTACGTCAAATCGTTCAGTAATCCAAGCCAAGTCCTGTGGATTCCTTCTTCGTGGAAAAATGAATGGAAAAGTATGGGGTTTCGTTCAGAAGAGTTTCGAATGCTCTTCTGTCGTGTTTATTGTTGTGGCAGCTGCTGTACGTTACTAGGCTATTTATGCAGTGCAGTGCAAGGCGTGTTATGTCTCCTAGTAACATGGCAGCGGGAAAACACTCGGCTCTCCTGTGTCAGACCAGCAATTTCTGACTGTATAAAGCGCAGAGACAGAGGACACTAAAAAAACGTCTAAACAATAGTTACATTTTGGAGTGAATAGGTCCTGTTTCCTTAAATATATTGTATTACATAAATCCACAGTGATTCCAAAGGCTCAGTGGCTGGAAATCCAGTCTCTTTGATAAACAGTGATGACAGCTCATGCTCCAAAGGTTGGCTGTGTCATCAGGGTGGATTTCTTTTTTTCTCGTTCGCGTGAGACAGCATGAGCGCATTCTTAATAACAGTCAACATGTTTCTGGCGCAAACATTCTGTCTAATGTTGTACTTTTAGACTCTTAAGTGGAATTTGAACCAGTTTGGAGAAGTTAAAGATCTGAGGAAAAGCTAAATTTTTGTCCGGTGTGATCATTGGTACTTCCTTTTTTCCTATTAAGTACAGTTTGGGGGTTTTCTAAGCTACTTTATATTTATTGCTTGGGGCATTAGGACCGTTTTTATTTTGCAACACCATGCACTCTTACACTTTATGTACATTACTGATCTCATATACTCTGTATATTGTGGTCTTTTTTTTTATCAGTATTGTCTATATAGTCTCCTACAGTCTGTATTGTCTTGTATAGACTGTCATTAAGCTAAATGTGTAGTGTTGTTATTGATTTTGAGAGTCACCAATAGCTGGAACCAAATTCCTTGTGTGTCAACACACTTGGCTAATAAACCTGATTCTGATTTTCTAGTGAGAAACTTTGTCTTAGTGTGTATGTGTTGGTTTGATAAAAAAAAAATTGTAAGAGAACTTGCTTCCATTTACGAAAACCTGAGAATTTATTGGAATATTGTGACCACCTGGATGGCATTAATGGCGTGTGTGTGTGTGTGTGTCTGAGGGAAAGCGGAAGACAGCGAGGTAGCAAACCGGCTGACCCCTCCTCTGGAATGTAATGCTACTCTTCCCAGCAGCTCAGCGTGTAGCCGCTTCCTTGTGGAGTGGCGTTTAGTTCTGTTTTAACAGAATATGAGAAAAGTGCAGCGGCTATTTGTTCCTCAAGGACCATCTGTCTCGTCCATTGGCTCTGAGCCAAACTCTCGCTAAGCATGTCTGGGCTTGAACGAGCGTACACGCACTTCCATTCTCGCTCGTCAGCTTTGAAACCATTGTAGTTGCTCATGGCAGGTTTTAATGGTGTGAACGCATGAGTCATGGGATCTGCTCCCACCTTTTAGCCTGAAGGAGATTTTTTTCTCACACGTCACACAGTTTGTAAAGTCTGTGCGTGAATATGTGTTGGATTCCGCCACAAGTTCTTCGAGCAATCCGCTGTCATGTGGCCTGTTCCCCTGTTCCACCACCACCCACCCATCCCTTCCCCCCCTATACATGCTCCTGTTTCAGGAAGCCTGCTACTGATCCCACGCTGGCATTTTTCCCAGGATACCCCTCCACCCTGACACCCATCCCCTTTTCTGCTCCGGATCCCTCCACCTTCCTCTGTCCCTCTGCCCTCCCCCACCCATCTCTTCCTCCTGTCCTCTGCCAGTTCCCAAGACAAACAAAGAGTTCAGTTTGTCTGCGCTCCAGCGGAGGTCACATGAAATGAATGGAGGGGCCAAAGCAAGGGCTCGCTCTCCTTCTCTTTCTCTCAGCCTTACTCTTTTTCTTTAAAGAATCACTCTACTGTTGTCTTTGTTATTCTATGTGTGTGTGTGTGTGTGTGTGTGTGTGTGTGTGTGTTGCGTGGAGGATGGGGTTGGTTAGGTATAGTGTGTATAGCTCAGTGACTACCTGTAGGTTTTAGTATTTGTAGTATTCGTGCCCTCTATAGGTGAGGTTCTCCTGGCATCACGTCTTTCACTTCTCTTCAGATATATTTAACTGATCACATGTTGGATGCTGGTTTTCTGGTTTGACTTTATAGATTACACCTTGGCTGATGCGTGTTTCAAATCAGCCGGGGGAATTCGGACAGAGGAGGTCATTGGTGATTGGGAGTAGTGTGGTTGAGAGCAGAACTAACCATGCTCTATAGCTGGCAGGAGAATTGGGAGATGGACAAATTGGGGAAAAAATGAACAAAAAAGTTGAAACTAAATGTCTCCTAGGTTTTCACACACCACCCAGTTGCTATGTTCCCTCAACTTGCTTTCCAGAGCTGCCCATATCCTCCCACTCCTCTTCCACACAACACTTATCCTAATACACACTGCACCATGTTTCCTCCATGCTCTACCACTGTTCAAATGATCCCTCCATCTTCTACCACTGTTCCACCAATCCCTCCATCCTCTACCTCTCTTCCACTTATTCTTCCATCTTCTACCACTGCACAATGCTGACTCCATTCTCTACTATTGCAACACACTACCTTTCTCCTCGATGATTGCTCCACTGATCCATCTACAGTGCTCCATGCTCCTATCATCTACCACTGTTTCACTGATCCATCCATCCACTACCATTGTGCCATGCTCTCTCCATCCTCTACCACTGATGCCTACCTCCTTTTTCCACTGCTCCACTCATTCATATCTCCATCCTCTACCACTGCAATACTCCCTCGTTCCCAGACAATGCACCATGCTGACTAAATGCTCTACCACTGTTCTGCTGAACCCCTTATCCTCTACCACTGCACCACGCTTCCTCCATCCTCTACCACTGCTCCACTCATCCCTCCATTCCCTAACACTGCTCCATTTATCTCTTAGGATACATGAAAGGGGTGGAACTTCAATTTGATGTCTACACCAGCGCTTGACTTGCTATTGGTCTTCAAACAATGTCTAAAGACCTAACTTTTCCTAAAACTTTAATTAGCATGTTTTCTTCAGAATTGTAGACTGATGGAATTCTTACTCTGTGTCCAGAATCTATTCACTGATAAAGATTTGAAAAAGTTTTTAAGGAGATCTTCCATAAAGCTGATGTAAGCAGATACTGTCCCCATTAAATAATGTTAACGCTTTATTCGTGTCTTTACATTAGTGTTCAGTCTGTTTATTAAAACCAAACATCTCACTGTTGACCGTTGGCCTAAAATACACTGTGTGTGTTTGTCTGATATGTAAACTCGAATTCTCTTCTCTGCTTCGTGGATAACTTCATTTAATTAAAGATGGGTAATTGATTGATGAGCCAAGTGATTAATTTACTCAAATCACGGACCAGCTTGAAGATATCTATCTTCTTGAATAAATAGAAACAAGTGGAGTTGTTTCTTTACTTCTCTTTTTTATTTCGCTGTCACAGAACAAAAGCTCTGTTAGAGCAGATCATGTCTCTACATGTTTACAGGCGGGTGTTTGCTTTGGACCACTCCCAGTTCCTTTTGCGGAAGGAGGGCGCAACCGGTGACCACATTAAATCAGACACACACACAAACACACACACACACACACATGAGCTCCTGGTGAGTGTGTGATTAATCATTCATAGCACTGAAAATGAGCTTGATGCATCTGAAATGGTTTCATCTCCAAAACCGAGTGACTCATTATCTATCTATCTATCTATCTATCTATCTATCTATCTATCTATCTATCTATCTATCTATCTATCTATCTATCTATCTATCTATCTGTCTGTCTGTCTGTCTGACTCTTTATCGACAGGCAGATAGATAGATAGATAGATAGATAGATAGATAGATAGATAGAATTTACTTATATTGTGAAATTTACTCCAACATTTCTCTACTTTCACCCAACATTCCAGACACACATGTGCTCCTGCTGTGGATATCGCCAGGAAACACTTTTGCAATCCCCCCTTTTTTTTCCCCCTCTCTTCCTTCCAGGAATGAGGAATGCAGGAGTAAAAAGAGAACGAGGAGGAGGAGGGGAAGAATCTGGTGAAGGAGATGGACAGCTGCATGTGTTTAGCTTGGCTCAGGCACGTACTCACAAGCATCTTCTTTCTAGTGTTCTAGAGTGGACATCAAGCAAATCACAGCAACTACATCACAAACAATAACATCTTAAAAAGGACAACATGCCAGGGACATTTTGTTCAAACTGACATCATGGCTGCTTCAAGCTTAGCGGTCCTGAGTCCTGAAGTGCTAATAAATAAATTGAACAGTGTCTGATCAGTTTAGAAGTTCCCATGGAGGCATGACGCAGTCGTTCCTGCATGAGCTCAGCCTCGGAAAGTGCAGCGCTGATGGCTTGTGGTCAGCTGACTTGGGGTTTGACTGACCCATATTTATTTTTTTCAGTCACAACAGCAGCAACTTTATCAAGCTTCTGGGTTTTTTCCTTTGAGGACACACCCATATGGGTCATAACAGTGGTTGTATTTCCTTAAGAAATTAATGTGCAATTCTAGTTATATATAAAATGTGTATCTATATTTAGACTTGTATACATTTATCATTAAGCCATCAGTCACAGGCTATTACAGGAGTAGCAGCTCGTAAATCTTACTAGTGTTGTATATAAATTCCCTGAACATCTCACACACACACACACACACACACGGAATGGCCTAGTGTTTTAGAGCACACTAAACAGACGTAGTTAAGATAAGCCTTGGAGCCAAGATGGATACTATAACCTGCATGCCGTGAATTCTTCAGCGAATAAACGGCTTACTTTCCGAGCGGTAGAAGAGGTTTCAGTTTCTGAACAGCAGAAGTCTGGATCTTATCTCACCACTGTCTTCCTCTTATGGTTATTTCTGCTCGTTTTAGAGGAAGTGGAGGAGTTCAAGTGCATTTAAGGTTGTCTTTATTGGCTGGAAGTTACACTTTACTATATTCACCCTATGTAAGATCTGAGTTTCCTGAAGACACGAAGTGGCAGTTTATATAAAAAAAAAAAAAAAAAAAAAAAAATCCAAATTCAAATCCTGGTCAATATTAATATCAGTTCTAAAAAAAAAAAAAAAAGATCTTATGGGTTAATGAGTCAGATGTGCAAATAGAAATGAAAGAGGAAAAAAAGGGAGATGGTTTCACTTTTTTTAATACGTGACCTTCACGTAATAGTCAGAACAAGTAAATACCAAAAATACAGATTCATAATGCAACATTGCAAAACAATATTTACATGAACATTACAAAATTTACAAGTCTTCATAAAACAAAGACATCATGGGGAGGAGACAGAACATCTGGATATCATGTGATCACCATTCGACATTTTTTTGTACAAATCGAATCAGCATTAAAAACACATCACACATGATCAATACTCTCCTGATCGTTCTGATCTGATTGCTGGTTAAATTCAGCTGAGCCCACAAATGTCTGGTGGGGAAAAAAAATAAGTTCCGTTCACTGACGTCACATCCCTTGACGTCATTAATCTGTAGTAGCACCAACATGTTAAAGTTTATAGCACGCGCTTCGATCCAAACCGCTCCCGTTGAGAGGACATACTCCAGGGCCCATCAGAAACCAGGAAGTGGATTTGGAACTGGCCTGCGGTGGAAACGCTGCAGTTCGGCCTTGTAGCCGCGGTGCGGGAGGGGAAGTCCCGACCCCCCCAACCACGTGTTTTCGAGAAAACCTCGGCCCAAAAAAGCCCCACGTGCGAGTGAACACGTCGACAAGAAAAAAAAAAAAGAAAAGTCAGTCTCAAAACGCGACGATCGCTGTGCTCCATGGGTTGAGGTTCTTAAGCATTTGGTCGCAGCAGATTTGCCCCGAGTCCCCCGTGTCCTCCTCCTCCTCCTGAGTGTCCTCTTTCGGGTTCTCCTTACTTAATAGTCCAGAGAAACTTGAGCCGAAAATGTTGATGAGGTTCGACACGTTGCCCGTGTCCATCTCCTCGGTTTCCTCCGGATCTAAAGTCTTTTTAGTCCGTTTCTGAGGAGATTCCGTGGACGTCGTGGTGGTGGTGGTGGAGGATTTCTCAGCGCTTCGTTTCCTGGTTGAACAAGCGGCTGGTTTTTGCTCTGAAATCCCTTCCGGTTCTGAAGCAGTGTCCGAGGACGCCAGTTGGGTCTTTTCAGAGTCGGTGTCAGTAACCACACCGGGTTCGGACGAGTCTCCTGTGACGTTTGAGTCCTGCTGGGAATCGGTTCGCGTTTGACACTCGTTCGGTTCACCCTCAACGGCCGCCGTTAGCGTCTCCTTCCCCTCCACGACTTCCCACTCCCTGGTGTCTCCTCCATGCTGGGAACTGAGACACATTCCACTGTAATAGTCGCTGAGGTAAACCTGTCGGGCGCTTCGGAGGACCAGGGACACCAGGAGGTTCTTGTGTAGCTTGATGCCTCCACGTTGTACTCGGGAGTTGTAAATTTTCCCCAACGAGATGCTCATGATCCGGTGTGCCTCCACTTTGTACTCCATAATCGCTACGAATCGGTTCGTGAGGGTTAAAAAAATATTTCCACGATAAGTTCCGCTTTAATCTGAAGGGATTTTCCGATTTTTATTTGAACATGATCCAAAAAAAAAAATTGTACTTCCTCTTTAAGGCGGTTTTCTGTTCACAATCGGGTTTTAGGATCGTATCGCTTTAAAAACAAACACATAAATAAAACCGTGTTGTTTTTTTTTCAGGTTGTCATTTACCTCAGCGCGCTCCGTCTCCGAACACAACTGAACGGCAGCCTAAAGAGGAATGAGACCGCGTCTATTTTTAGGCGCCTTTTATACCGGGACGTGGCAGCGGCCCTGAGCCAATCACGTCACGACTTTTGCGAGCGCGAGCGTTCGGATTTCCGCCCCGCCATCCGACACGGGCCAATCGGAGTGCGATATGCAAATGAAATCGATTTGAATACGAGCGTCGGAAAGAAAAAAAAAAAGATTAAAAGGGACAGTAATGTTTTTTTCGGCCTGTGTTTTTTTTAAATAAACATTTCATTATAGTACAATAGAAAAAAAGCTAAAATTGTATAATCAAAGACGTACTTGATAGATTCATACTTGCCTAATGACTCGTCTGATGGCAAGTATTAAGTCGAAAGGGACAGGATCAATTCCGAGGTTTTAAAAAATAATAATAACAAACAGAATTTAGAGACTGTGACGTCACAAGTCTTATATATATATTTTTTTTATTATGATGATTAATATGTTAGAAATGGCTGGAGGGTTGTTTTGGGTTGATCGAACAGAAAATAGTCTCTGGCCCTTTAAAATGTTCTAGACTGATGTAATGGTGTGTGCGTACGTGTGTGTGTGTGTGTGTGTGTGTGTGTGTGTGTGTGTGTGTGTGTGTGTGTGTGTGTGTGTGTGGTTTACAGCGCAGTCACGTGATCGCTATTGTGAATTGTGACCGTGGAAATGTGAATGGGGCCGTTAGTAGTATAGGGGGGATGGGAGACATGCGGCCTTGTGTTTTCAAAAGACCGTTAGCTCAGTGTGACATTCCCCAAACAAATAAAGGCCAAAAACAAGACTCTGGGACTCTTTGCCTAAGTTGTGACGTATAAGGTTTATTTTCACTCTGGATCAGATATGACTTGGAAGTGCATACGTCATGGCTTTCAAATCAGACCCCACAAATATAAAGTTTCCTTTATGTCTCCACATGGCTGTGGATCAAAATGTCCCACATGTGGTGCACATATATAAATAGAGTCATTCGTCCATGTCTCTAAGTATGATCCAATGTCTCGAGAATGTGAATGCATACACCAGGCCATCACAGAAACAATACAACCCAGACTCACACTCATTCACACTTATTCACACCTATGGGAATTGATTGTGGGAACTGATTTTATGAATTACAGCCCAGTTCAGATATTTGTAAATTGCTTTGGATTAGAGAGTCTACCAAATTGCAGACATAAAACGTAAATATGAAAACAAACAAAAACAACAACAACATAGGATGTGATCTTTATATCAAGATTAACATTTCTGTGCTGATATCTGTTTTCTTTTCAAGGATTACTTCTTGCCCAAATATAGGGCACAGTTTGATGAGGCTGAACTGGACGAATGCTGTTATCTTATGGTAGCACGACAGCGTCTTAACACTCTTAATGTTGTTTTCTTTCATTTCTCGTTTCTCTGTAGATACACAACTAGGAAAGTAGGTTGTCAGCATTGCTGTAACTGCATTAGAAGCCTCTGAGCAGTATTTATTATAAACAGGCATTTTGGTGCGGTGTGAAGAAGACAACAATTTCTTTGTGCATTTATGCCAACGTTTTTTTTTTTTATGCCAAGTGAGTATTACATGATGTTGCATCATGCATTTAAAAATTATCCAGTCTAGAAGGCTCTTTGGGAATAACCTCTGTGTACTGCTTACCTTCTGCATTTATTGTTAATGCCAACTGCCACAGCACAGGCAGACAGACAGACAGACAGACAGACAGGCAGGCAGACAGATCAGCAGACAGACAGACAGTTAGGCAGACAGACAGACAGACAGTTAGACAGGCAGGCAGACAGACAGATCGGCAGATGGACAGATAGGTAGACAGACAGACAGAAAGATAGGCAGACAGACAGACAGACAGTTAGGCAGGCAGACAGACAGATCGGCAGACGGACAGATAGGTAGACAGACAGACAGACAGTTAGGCAGGCAGGCAGACAGACAGATCGGCAGACGGACAGATAGGTAGACAGACAGACAGACAGATATTCATCGTGTGTAAGAATGTGAAAATGTGCAGAAACTATTGGTGCAATGAGAATAAAGATCTAAATGTAAAATTTTAACTTTGGATTGTGTGCAAGATACGTGTAAGGAATGATAAATGTAGAAAAATATAACATATAGATCTGTACAATATGAAATATGTACATTGTATGTACAGATATACAGATAATTAAGGATATGTTGTGAATTTACCGTTATTTATGGTTATAATTATACAGAGATGAATTCAGATTGTACATGGTGATTTCTGGCAGTAAAATCAGTAAAGCATTAACATTTTAGGATTATATAATATACAGTGTTGATGCTGTAGAACGATTAATCTACACAAAATATGACTTTAAAACAACTACACAACAGAGTTACATTTTTCCTCTGGATGAACGGATAAAGGTTTTGTCTGGCTGAATAGAAAGAGTCTTTTCCTTGGTACATATACATTACAGTACAATGAAATTCTTTCTTCCCATATCCCAGCTTGTTAGGAAGCTTGGGTCAGAGTGCAGGATCAGCCATGGCACAGCACTCCAGGAGCAGAGAGGGTTGAAATCCTTGCTCAGGAACCCAAATGTGGCAGTGCTGGAGCTTCAATTGCTAACTTTCCAATCAGGAAGGCCCAGATCCCTGACCACTGACAAATAGATATTTAAGGTAGGCAATAATATTCAAAACAGTAATCAGTAAAACGCTGCTAGCTAGTGGGGTAGGTATGGCAATTAATGAGCGAGCAATATAAATAATTGAATGATTTTTAGCCCTGCAGTTAATAATGCACTAGGCCCGACATGATGACAGCGACTGTTAGTAATGGACTTAGATGTCTCATTTCATGACCTGTTTCAAAAGATCTTTGTGAAGAAGCTGTTCAAGTGGTTTTCAAGCAAATTAGTAATAATACTATCATACTATTGATTCACTATTACTAGATACAGGCCAAACATACAAAAAAAGGAGACATCCACCAATACAGTAACTTAAAAAACGCAAGTTGAACATTGAAAACAATATGTGTAGGAAAAATACTACACATTTACAATATAATGAAATGTACAATGGCCTCTATCTTGCCACGCTCTCGGGTTCTAAGCAGTTCTTACACCAGTGTGACATAATTAACAAATTAAATAACACCTCATACTAATACTCATCGTCCATCATAAACTTGGAATTTACTGAGTAAACTCCTTTCAGCCCAGTAATGTTGCATGGAATGGAGGTGAAACTGTGATTCATTTCCTTTTTATTTTATACATGTCTTGATTTGTTTTAAATTCAGAAAACACTGATAGCACTTTATCCCTCTACAGGCATGTCAGAACGTGTTCTAAACCTTTTCCAGCACACTTTTTTTGTTTGATGTTCACTTTTCTTAAATAGCAATTACCCGTGTCAAGAAAACAAGAAGCATGAAATATAATGTTGAACTGCGCTATTTAGGATGTTGGTGAATTCTGTCTTTCAAAATAAAAAAGGCACAAAATATGTATTTAGAAAGTGTTTCATTCCAACTTTCAGGTGTTCCAGACTCATGCAAATCATCATCGAATGGGTTGGTGGAATATCATATTAATATAATATTAATACAATATTAATAATTCATTCCATTAAAAACACTCCTCCCCAAAAAACAAACAAACAAACAAACAACAACAAAAAAAAACAACATAGTAGCTAGGTAGGGACAGACCACTAGACATTGTATTCAATATGTTTATATTTTATTTTATTACAGTTTGATTTTTCAAATACTGGTGTTTATGGTCTTAGTCTGACAATAGAATATCCACTAGGTGTTTTCTCAAATGTCATTCAATTTTCCAGTTTTTAAAACCTCAGCAAAAACCCATCAGACAGACAGACAGTTAGACAGATAGGAAGTCAAACAGTGAGACAGACAGTCAATTGGTCAGACAGACAAATTGTGAGACAGACAGACAGAAAGACAGTCAATCAGAGAGTAAGACAAGCAAACTGTGATACAGACAAACTGTAAGACAGACAGACAGACAGACTGAGAGCCAAAAAGGCAAACAGTAAGACAGATAGACAGTAAGACAACCAAACAAACAGTGAGACAATCAGACAAACTGTGAGAAAGATAGACATTGAGACAAACAGTGAGACAATCAGACAAACTGTGAGACAGATAGACAGTGAGACAAACAGTGAGACAGAGACAGTGAGACAACCAGACAAACAGTAAGACAATCAGACAAACAGTAAGACAGATAGACAGTGAGACAACCAGACAAACAGTGAGACAATCAGACAAACTGTGAGACAGATAGACAGTGAGACAACCAGACAAACAGTAAGACAATCAGACAAACAGTAAGACAAATAGACAGTGAGACAATCAGACAAACAGTGAGACAATCAGACAAACAGTAAGACAGACAGTGAGACAACCAGACAAACAGTGAGACAATCAGACAAACAGTAAGACAGATAAACAGTGAGACAACCAGACAAACAGTGAGACAATCAGACAAACTGTGAAACAGATAGACAGTGAGACAACCAGACAAACAGTGAGACAATCAGACAAACAGTAAGACAGATAAACAGTGAGACAACCAGACAAACAGTGAGACAATCAGACAAACTGTGAAACAGATAGACAGTGAGACAATCAGACAAACTGTGAGACAGATAGACAGTGAGACAACCAGACAAACAGTGAGACAATCGAGCAAAAAGTAA